>NC_139229.1:25885752-26092999 GCF_977018435.1 Lepisma saccharinum
CATTTTCTTTATTAAGCGGGCGAAGTTCAGCCAAAGGGCTGCTCTGCCACCTCTCTGAGATATTCAGAAAACTCTATGTATTCTAATGGTGAAATCCAGGAGCGTATATTCTAGGCTAGCTAGGCTATCTGCGAAGCCTGATTTCCTATGAGTTGGCAACCTGATTTCCTATGAGTTGGCAACCTGATTTCCTATGAGTTGGCAACCTGATTTCCCGTGAGTTGGCAACCTGATTTCCTATGAGTTGGCAACCTGATTTCCTATGAGTTGGCAACCTGATTTCCTGTGAGTTGGCAACCTGATTTCCTATGAGTTGGCAACCTGATTTTTTATGAGTTGGCAATCTGATTTCTTAGGAGTTGGTAAACTTATTTCTATTCATAGCCTAGGACCATGTAACATAGTGACGTAGCCCAGACCTTGGTCTCAGTATGCGCCACTGGTGAAATCGTAGCATGAAAACATGGCTGATGGGTACAATGAAGCAGCAGAGTAAGTGGTTTGGTTTCTGTTTGATACCTGTTCATCGTGAAAAAGTAACCACGCAACCATTTTGGCCATAGCAACTGCCTGTTTCACCCTGAACGAGGAAATGCCGACCTTCTACGTTTCCGATTTGATAAATGTCCACGCGAAGGCCATGATAATATGTATAGTTTGTTCTTATGTAACGCTAGTACAGTGGGATCCATTAGTATTACCGTGCAAATTGTCCATGACTATTTACATTAATTTTTCTCTTACATCCTATGTGTTTTTAAGCGATGGATTTTTATGTGTGCTGGTGCAGAAGTTGTCAACAGCTTGTTTTGAATTTTATTTTAATTCTTGATGTTCTTATTGGGTAAAATAAATTGCACGAACATGGTGATGGACAATTTGCACGGTAATACTCAAGGATCCCACTGTACCTTTACTTTTAAAAGGAAAGTTGATGGGGAAATGTGGTAAAAATTTACACTGAGTAGATTTTTTAAAAGGGAGCAAAATTCCAGCTTTACAAAATTCCTCGAATTCTCTCGCAAAGGTTGCAAAAGGGTGTGGATTGAATACTCTCGCATGATAACGACCCGATTGCCATCTGTATTTCCGTCGATTAAACGAACAGATGTCGTACGTGAACGCCTGATGATAGGGCCAAACATGTCCAGGTGCTGTGCTACGCTACATAGAGTACTCTGCACTGTCAGTTTAACGAACTTCAGTGCGATAGGTTATCGAACAGGCGATCAGCACGCACGAACGCATCACTTATAAGCACTTTATGGTTTGAGGTGAGGTCAACTTCGTTCTCGGTTTCGTCTCTGTCTCGAAATGTTAGTCTGTGACAGTGGAGCAAACTTTTGAAACACGTTGAATATGTTGAACTCGGAGATTTGGTTTATAATTTTATCTAATAATAGATGTAAAAAGTGTAAATATGGCTAAATATTCAATCAAGGCCAAATTTATCTTAGCAGTTTATATTCTGTGACTTTGTTGTGTGAAAATGAAGTGGATCAGTAGTGTATGTTACACAGTTGTATGAAATTATTATTTTATAAATGAAGTGTTTATTTAAGATATGTACGTAGAATTAAATTAAATATAACGATTAAAGTAATCATTTCGTACAACTGTAAAACATATACACTATTGACTCACTCCATTATCACACAACAAAGTCACAGAATATAAACTGCTAAGTTAAATCTGGCCTTGATTGAACATTTAGCCATCTTTATAGTCTTAACAATAAGTAGGCTGATCATTTAACCTAAACCTTTTTTGTTGTTGTTTTTGTTCCTTGGCCTCAAATGTAGGTCTTTACGTTCAAAAACTGTTCTGGGACGAATACATGAATTTTGTAGTGGTTGTTTTTGACTATTTTAATCACAAGTACCCAGGCACGTAGCCAGCGGGAGGGCTAAGGGGACAAAAGCGACACCGAAATCCTTCAAATATCTAATTTAAATGTTATTTTAATGTTAATAACAGAAATAAAGTTATGAAAACAGTTAAAACATCGAAAAAGGTTTGGTGTATAATAGAGGAAAAAGGTTATATTTTTATATTATGGCATTTAATCCAAAGAATAAATGGATTCACAGCTTTCAAAACTTATGGTTTTCTTTGTGAGAGGTCATAGAATATAAACCTTATGAGTAAAATTTAGCACTAACTGATAAAACCTTTTTCTGAACTATTGTGAAAAAGTTATTAACAAAATACAATAACTATGATTTTCAATACACTAACTGTACAATACATAAGAAAGAAAATAGACAACAATTGTGTTAGATATTCACTGATACGGTGGATCTAGTAGAAAAGTCTCTCAATTTATGTAATAACAACAATAACTTTGGATTGAAATTGGTATATTTTTAATAACTTATAATATGTTATTATTGTAATATAATAATTATTATTGCCATTATTATTTGTACTATTCAAGTTTTATCTATGGCCTGACCCCCTCTACAAATATTTATGGTGACGCCCGTGCTGATCAGGGATGAGCCCCCCCCCCCAAATAAAGTTCTGACTACTGGTCTGTAAGTATCTATTTCAAAGATAAGTGTTTCTTGAGTGCCTAAACCAATGAAAATGACGAAAAATCTGTCGTAAATTTAGTGTCCAAGATAAACCATCTACTCAAGTGGCGTGCCGAAGGGGGGATTGGGGGTCTTAAAACACCACCACCCTTTGGTCCAGGATTCCTAAAAAAAGAACATCAAAGGCGGAAAATATGGTAAAAAATGAGAGCTGACTTCTGCAAAAAAAAAAAAAAAAAGTATACGTACGGCAGCCCCCCCCCCTATCAAAAATCCTGGACATGCCGCTGTTGTACCCTTTAGATCGGTTCATTAATATCTCCCTAAACATTGTCACGTTCTTGTTCTATTTTTACATTGTACTACCTGATAGTAACGATGAATGATTATTTAATGGCACAACAAGTCAGGACACGAACCCAGACCCTTATACGTGCATGTAGACCACATGCGAGTGAAATTTCTTTCACTGTACCACTTTCTTGTTAATTCTCTGTATGTTGCTGAAGTAGCTAGATACACATAAATTATGTACTTACATTTTCTTAGAAGCGGTTTACATGGCTCATCTTCTGCGTGGTGTATCGCCTGAAAAAAAATGTGAATTAGAAATATTAGAATCGTCTCCTTTCCAGTAGCATCTGTAAAATACACGTAGCCGGTTCATATATGTAGTTTCTTTCTTTTATGTAGCCATTCCATTTCTCTATTTCCATTTTATTGTCTTTTCTTCTCAACTTCCAAACAATATTTTGGAATTTACTTGTTCGCTCTCTGTCTGTTTTTTGTTTTTTTCATTTCTCTTCGATTTTCTATCTCCTCTTCTCCCTCTCTCACTCTCTACATCGCTCTTTATCTCTCTGTTCGTCTTTTATTTCTCTTTCTCCTCTCTCTCCTTGTACGTGTTTGTTTTTCTAACCGTCTCTCCATTTTTTGTTTCTCTGTTTCTCTATCTCTTTGCTTGTATCTCTTTTACCCTGTTTCCCGAGCTTACCTTGGTTCTCTTTTATTCTCTGGTTCCTTTTATTTCACTCGAATTTTATTTATTTATATTTTTCTCCTTTCTTTTATATCTCTCTGTCCTCTTGACCTTATTTTATTTCTCTTTCCTAATTCTCCTCCCCCGCCTCTCTCTCTCTCTCGTTTTCTCGAGCTTCTCATACATCTATTTTAATTTCCTACCTTCTGTTTCTCTCTGCTCTTTTTATTCTCTCTTCTCTCTCTGTGTATGTGTATGGGCATACATGCGTGTCTCAACCTTAATTTGTTTCCTTTCATTAAGTGCCGTTGATCACAACATAATGAAAGAGAACCGCGGTGATCTAGTTGGTTGCCATGCGGGAGACGCGGGGTGTGTGATCTAAGGCGGGAATTCTTCTGTCCTTCTCCCTTCATAAAGCGGCTCCAGGGCTCACCCAGCCTCAAATCAAAGGGTACCTGGGGACAACCCAGGGAGGTAAAGGGGGCCGGAGCAGGGTGCAGATAGCATCACCTCAAAAATGGCCGAGATCGAGAATGTGTGTGCCCCTATCCCCACATCCCCTACTGGTGCCTTGATGGCACGGTGCTATATGCACGGCGAACTTTACCTAACTTTTACAACATAAAAGAATTATAATCTGATATACGCTAAAGACAACTGTATTTTCAGATGTTGACCGACTACTGTATAGTGCAAGGCCAACTCAGAAAGGTGTCGAATGACTTACACGGAAAAACATTATATTTTACGTAACCTTAAAGTGTAAAAATAAATAAGTTTTATGGAATTATTCAACTGCTCTCTTGCAATTTATGAGAAAAAATCAAGGTTTCATTTGAAGAAGGAAAATAATTTTTAGGTCATTTTTGTAAATTTTTAGTTTTTTTAAATAATTTTAAGGCCATTCAATAGGTAATTTTAAGGCATTTTAGGTCGTCAATTTCCGAGCCCAAATTATAAACCAACACAACGCAATGGTGATGCATAATTGTCACTGTAAGTAAGAATGCATAAGTTAATATCAAAAGTAATAAAGTGAATAATATTAATATTTGTGTATATATGAAGGAGACACAGAGACTGAACACCCACATGTGCTTTTCAATTTGCAAAATTCCTCTCCTCCCCAGCACGTTTTTGCCCCGAACCTACCGCTCTCTCGTTGTCATGGAGACGGGTTTCGGATAGTGGAGCAACGCCCGGGACTTAGGACAACGACCCCCAGCGGATCGATGTGAAACAAGTCAAGTACAGCCCGACCACCGCGGATTCTGCTCACACAATTATTCGATATGATCTCCATACATATTTGTGTTTTTTGAGTGAATCGTTTTCACATCCTTGTTGCCCCAAGGAAAATCCCCATTCACATTGTTTTATTTTGGAAAGTGGTGGACAAACCACGTGATACCGCACCGTTCTAGAATGGAGATACGTTCTCAAGACCGCCACAAGCCGGTCACCGTGCCGAAGTGGTTAGCACATGGCGCTACGGTGCCAGGGGTCAAGGGATGTTTGTGAATGTCCATTCATCAATTTAATCATATCATCACTCATCCCCATCTTCGCAAATTAGCCAAAAGTGGCACAAAAAGCGAAGTAAAATAAAGCAAATCAAGACCCCACGAAAAAGGGAGAGCATGGAACCCCAGAATATTTTTTTTAAAAAAATCCCCCCATAAAATAAAAAATGAACAATATTTTTTTTAGAGAGAAACGTACTACATGTCTCTATTATTAGTTTCTTGACTGGTAATGAGTTAATTTTAGTGAGCAATTTAATGGACGACAGTGCAAAATTTTAATTTTACAACAACTCGTTCGGGAATATAGGAAATACTTTTGATTATTGCAGAACTGGCTCAATTTACAAAAAATATTTATTTATTCTGCATTGTTATTGAAAACACAAATTTCTGTGGGTTTTCACAATAAATCTCAATTAAAATTATCAATAAAAGACGGCATCTTATTTCGCCTAATGGCTTATCAGCACCTGTCAATCAGATTTGACAGCTGTCCGCCATTTTAGGCGAAATGGGATATCCAGTATCGCCCAAACCGGTTTGAAGGGAAATATTGCAAGTGAGGAAATTTTGACGGTAATCGAAGTAAACACTAAACAATTCGGAACATGTGCCGCTATGGGCCAAAGAGTCAGGTGTTGCTTCTAAAAAGAAGCATTGTCGTACAATCCACACAGCCGGGGACGTACACAAAGTAACATATTTACAAAAGGAGACATAACAGCAATGTAACAGCCAATAGCCTTGGAGGTATGCTATCGAACCTAACCTAACCTAACGATACGGTAGATATAGTTATCATAGCACAGTAACTTTCCACCACGTTTAGAAGTAAGAAAAAGCACTAACATTGTATCAGCAAATTCTTGACCTTGCAAGCAAGTAACACATCTTATCAATATGTCATGATCATGACACCTATGGTCCTGACATGGCCTCTCCTTTTTCTATTGGTAGCACCTGGTGTGTGAGATCAAGGAGAGCTAAGAATGAATTAGCATGAAACAGCACGTAGTTTTAATACATCAAGCAACGGGTTTTATCGAATAATTCAACCGCTCTCTTTTGCGAATAAAATTCAAGATTTCATTTTAAGAGTGATAATTATTTTTAGGCTATATTATTTTTAAAAAATGCTTATTTTACAATAATTTTAAGGTCATTTTTAAGGTTTGTTATTAACTTCCGAGCCATAATTATAAATCAACACAACGCAGTGTTGATTCTTAACTGTCACTGTAAGTAAGAATGCATAAGTTAATATCAAATGTAATTACGAAAATAAATGTATTATTTGGATTTTGGATTTCCTGTTGAGAAACCATAAAATTTTCCTCACTTAGAAATATTTCCCTTTCAACCAGTTTAGGCGAAATGGGATTTGGCGAAAGGGAATATCTGGTTTAGCCTAAAATGATGGCCAGCTCATAAATCACATTATATTCGTTACGTTGTGCTGATTATGCGAAAAGTGGACTATATGCAATAAACACTTGGTGGACATTTTCAAATAAAAATGATAGCCTATTGTCTGCTAGTAAAGACTTTAACATGGAGAAGTTCCTATCTACTTCCACTGAAATCATTGGAGCATATTGAACGCAAGCGATGTCTCCTGGATTTAATTCACAGATAGCTAGAAAAAAAAATTGACAAAACTTGGAAAAGAGGGTAGGAGCTATTGCTATAGTAGATATGCTTTGTTTCTTGGAAATGTTGTTTGGTTATGTGTAGGCATAAATATTCGGTAATAAGCGAAATCTAAAAAATATATCTTAAATGTTCAAAATGACTTAAAATTTGCTGAAAAAAATATCTGTTCCACGAAAATGACCAAAAAAAGGCTAAAACGAATCGCCTTTTTTCACTAATCAATTCATAATACACGGTTACACGTACTCGAACTTTGTCAACCTATTAAAAAGCTGGCTCCCGTGGCGGAGTGGTTAGCACATCGCGCTACGACACCAGGGGTCCCGGGTTCGAATCCTGGCATGAGCATGGTTATTTGTGAATGTCCATTCATCAATTTCATCATATCATCTCTCATCCCCATCTTCGCAATTTAGCCAAAAGTGGCACAAAAAGCGAAGACAAATAAAGTAAATTAATCAATGAAATCACCCTATTAAAAAGAAAATATACAAAATCATCTTATGCTTGGCCTTATTATTATTATACTTGTTAACGTCCGTGCCCCTCTCTCCCCCGAGACGCGAATCCTTCACTGGCATAAAACGTTCCATTCATCACACTATGACCGTAGGAGCTAACATAAGACAACATATGGGCAAGCGGTCCCTGGAACAAGATGGCAAGGTAGAATAAGAAATCGATTGATTGATTGGTTTTATTTTACTTCGCGTTTTTGTCACTTTTGGTTGATCGCGAAGATGAGGAAGTATGGTGCTAAGATGAAAGACATGAAGCGATAATTGCAAATGCATATGAACAGGTCACAACACATGTCGCACAGAGAGGATTATAGTGGTCATGGGTCCAGACGCCAGAGCCTCGCTAGTTTGCAAATGGAGTCCAGGATGTAACACGTAGAAGGGAGGATAACATTTGGGTGTCATTGAAAAAGGGTCACCTTTTACACTCCTCCGGAAATGTAGAAAGGAAATCGAATGGGAAGGAGTCGCGACAAATGCAGACAGCGACATAAGCGGACAAGAGGAAATTCCGCGACAAAAGCGGACAATGCTTCGCTATAGGGCCGCAGAGGAAAGAGCGAAACGTCACTCAAATTTTAACATGCGACATAAGCGGACAACATCTGCATGTGCCAATGTTGCAAACATATATTTATGTCAAGTGATTCCCATCACACTTTTCCTGGCTTTTGGACAGACAAAATGATTACCATTATACTGACAAACATTTTGGCGTGTTTAAAATCAGCTTTTTGCCTCGTCATATTCAACACAATATTGTTTCGTCAATAAAATAATGAACTATTTACAAATTCATCATAAAATGTTTCGTCACTTCAAAGTTTGTTTTTCACACATCTAGTTTTTGAATATAAGAAATTGCTTTCAAACATGATCTGATGTCGCCTGTTTGCAACAATTCTTCCAATCCTGTCATCCAGCTTAACGTACTTTCTCTTCCTCTTCTTGCCGTCCATGGTCAATTCCATTCTCATGTACATATAATTTGTGGCCTCAGCTTCTGTCTTCAAACACGGAACGACGTATTTTACTTTAGGTTTTGAAGGATAAAAATGGTTAATTTTGTTGTGCCAACCCTCTACAGCATTGGTAGTTCTGTGTCTCCTTTCATAACATGTCCAAAGCGATATAGGTATATCTGCATTTTCTACCCATTGATCGACAAAATAGTCAAAAAAAAATCATGAGATTCTCATTACACGGAGCTGTGGAGCGAATCTCGACGAAACCTTCTTCTACGTGTATAGATCTGTTCAAATTGCTTGCTGCAGCTCTTGAACGTTCCATCCATGAAAAATACCTTCGATTGCTTCAGACTTTCTCTACCTTTCTCGCCACTGAAAATTAAAAGCCTTTCATCCGAGGAGTCATCACTCAAAAGAAAGCTGCTGCCATCAGTCATTCTCAAACATTCATCGTCAAGAACAACTTCGTCGCGCGTTGTCGGTTCCTTCTGGTTACCTCTAGCAGCGCACCTGTTCCTCTGCAAGGTTCTCCTAATGTGGAGAGGTGATGGAATTTCAGTAACGAAGTCGTAACCTCTATTATGCACATCAACAATTTCTTCAGCACAGATTTGCGAGATGGGGGTGGATTCCTCCCGTGCTCTCTTCTTTGCCTGCAAATATATAATATATTCATTCATTCATTCATTCATTGTTTTCTGCCTAATTGGCAGGTTTTTCACTGCAATCTCCAGCTTTCCCTGTTCTCTGCCTTACGCTTCGTAATAGCATACGACCCAGTTAATTTAATATCATCCATAAGCTGATATCTCTTTCTTCCACGGACTTTTCTTCCTTCAACCATTCCCTCCAAGGCATCTCTTAGCAGGCACTTCCTTCTTAGACAGTGTCCTAACCAGTTTCTTTTCCTCTTCTTGATGGTCTCCAGTATTGATCTTTTTTCACCAACTCTTTTCAGTACGGCTTCGTTTCTTACCTTGTCCGTCCATTTTACACGCTCCATTTTTCGCCATGTCCACATTTCAAAAGCTTCGAGTCGTTTCTCTTCATTTCTTCTCAATGTCCAGGTTTCTGCACCATATAGTCTACACTCCACACAAAACATTTCACTAATCTCTTCCTTAGACCTATGTCCATGGGTCCACAAAAAACATTTTTTCTTCTATTGAAAGCTTCTTTTGCTATTGCGATTCTCATTTTCACTTCTTGGTTGCAGCTCATGTCACTGCTTATAGTGCATCCGAGGTACTTGAAGCTATCCACTTGCTGGATTCTTTCACTGTTTGCTCTCACATTAATATTCCTTGGTTTCCGTCCTATAACCATTGCCTTTGTCTTCTTTACATTAATCTTCATTCCATACTGCTCACAGCTGCTGTTTAACTCTTCTAACATACTATTTATGGTTATTTCATCCTCAGCGAATAATGCCATGTCATCAGCAAATCTTATGCAGTTTATTCTTCTTCCTCCCAATTTGACACCTCCTGTACCCTGGAAACAAGTTTTCACTATATCTTCTAAATAGATATTAAACAAAGTAGGCGATAGGCAGCATCCTTGTCGTACTCCTCTTCCAATTTCACAGCCTTCTGTCATTTCGTCTCCTGTTCTCACTTTAACTCGTTGATTCATGTATAAGTTGCTTAGAAGTCTTCTCTCTTTCCAATCTACACCAATTTTCTTCAGAATTTCTAAAAGTTTAACCCAATTCACTCTATCAAAGGCTTTCTCCAGGTCTACAAATACTACAAACACCTCCTTTCCTTTCTCTAAATATCTTTCCCCAATGGTCCTCAGTAAACCAATTGCATCCCTTGTACCTCTTCCTTTCCTGAAACCAAACTGTTCTTCCTCTAACTCGCCACTGACCTTCGAGTATAGGCGTCTGTTCAGAATTCTTAGAAGAATTTTTGCCGAGTGAGATATCAAGCTGATTGTCCTGTACTCAGAACATTTTCTGGCATTGCTTTTCTTCTGCAGAGGTATCAAAACAGTCTCCGTGAAATCTTGTGGCCAATCCCCTTTCTCATAGATTTCATTGCATAAGTGCAGTATTTCTCTTTTTCCATCTCCCAGGCATTTGATAAGTTCAACAGGAATTTCATCAGTGCCCGTTGCTTTCCCATTCCTCATTTCTTTGAGTGCTTGCTCAAATTCTTCATTCAGGATATAGTATCCTTTCTCATCATCAGGCACGTCGTCTTCATTTTCTACATTCAGACTGTCTGGGCGATTCTCTTTCTGGTAGAGCTCTTCAACGTACTTTCCCCACACATTCGATATTCCTTTTTTGTCTGTGATTTCACATCCTTCCTCGTCTTCTATCATCCACATTGTTTTCCATTTCTTCTTTTGGAAGCCCAAGCAGTTTACTTCACGATACATCAAGTCATACCTTCCTCTTTTTTCCAGTTCTTCAATTTCTTCACATTTTTGTTTCATCCATTGTTCTTTTGCCCTGTCAGTTTCTCTTCTTAGCTGGTTATTCAGTATCTTGTAATTATGTCTTCCCTCTTCTGTATTTACATTCTTCCATTTTCTCCGTTCCTCCATTTTTTCCAGCATACTTTCAGTAATCCATGGTTTCTTTGCACTTTTCCTTTCCCTGTAGCCTATTGTTTCATCCACTGCCTTCTGTAAGCAGCTTTTTATTCCATCCCACATCTCATCCTTATTGTTACAACTAGCTTTAAACTTATTATAGTTTCCTTGGAAATGTTCTGCAAATTTTTGTCTTTCGTCTTCTTCCCTTAGCTTCTCTAAGTGGGGTTTCTTGCTCACCTGGTTTTGGGTTATCTTCTTCAATGTAAGATTGATTTCTCCTATTAGCAAGATGTGGTCTGAATTAATGTCAGCTCCTGGCAATGTCTTCGCATTTTTCAAACACTTTCGAAATCTTTCTTGTACTAGTATGTAATCTATCTGGTATCTTTTACAATCTCTTGGACATATCCAGGTGTACCTCCTTCTCTTATGTTGCTGGAACAGTGTGTTTCCAACAATTAGGGAGTTTCTTTTACAGAAATTTACCAGGCTTTCCCCTCTCTCATTTCTCTCGCCTAATCCATATCTTCCTACTGTACTTCCATCCTGCCTTTCTCCTACTACAGCATTCCAATCACCCATTACGATAATGCACGATCCCAATATTATATATTATAATATAATATTACAAGGTACAGTTTTAAAAAAACAACTTGTAATTGTCAGAACAGACCATGATAAAAAACACAAATGATCCCGTCCTGAACAACAATTAATCTACTCTTTGAAAACTTGAAAATAAATCGATAAATACTGATTGTACAACGTACCTTGAAAATTTGTTTCTTGACATCCAATTGACCTTCTTCCGGCGGTCCACACTGATGATCGGTGGTTTCCAAAACGATATTACCAGAACTTTTCATTCTTCCTTTACAGTTCCGAGACTTTTCTTTCAGGCATGCCCAGGAAATAACTCCTTTTGTATTTTCACGATGTTTCCTATAAGCATATCCCATGTAATGTGCTGATAGCTTCCCCTTGTTAGTGTTGATAACTTCCATTGCAATAGAAGCTGTGTCTACAACTGACTGATCCTCGCGAATACGCGAGCAAGTTGTTTGTGACCTTGACATGTGCAGGTGTTATCCGCTTATGTCTTAGGTGAAAATTTGAGTATCGTCTGCGCTCTTCCCTCTCCCCCCTCCTCTGTCCGCTTTTGAGGAAGAATTTCCTCTGTCCGCATATGTCACTGTTCGCATTTGTCGTGAATTCAATGGGAAGCAAGTGGTAGGAAAACTTTTCCTCTTTTGAAATTCATCATTTCTGAAACAGAAATATTGATCCTAGTCCAATTGAGATCTTCGTATCACTTTCGGAATAGTTTTCTACAGAAACAATGCCTTGGGAGATTATGGTAGTTCTAGCCATTATACCATGAACAGGATGCCAGATGTCCTGGGGAGTGATTTATACACACACCACCTTACACATCCCAAAATTTCCTCAACACCCTTTAATTTTTTTTTACGAAGACGCAATATATGGTGATTTGGCTCTAAATAAAAAACCCTGAGTACAACTTACCCATCCCGCAGGAGGAAAATTATGGAAAATAACCCTGGTGCTAGGGTTGGCAACCCTGATGTACTTACAAGCCCCACGCGGATATCGCAACTGCAGGAGTAGCTACCGCAACAGCCAATAATATTGCATCTCTTACATGACTTAACAGCCTATTATAGTTACATCGGTTTCTACCGCACTTTGTTTCAGCCATGTGGTATAGATCGACCGCAAGGAAAAAAGCCTTGGGACGAAAAGTCCCCGCGCAACTTTCCCTTCTTCCCTCCACCTCGAGCCATAAGGAAGCATGGTCAACTCTCCCCCTCCCCCTACTCGCGGAAGTACGGTGCACAGGACTCGCGGGTCTGCGCAGGTTGTTTTGCTCGTGGTTCCACTATAGTCGAGACAGCCCTCGCCGAAAGCGTAGTGGTAACATCGTCATCTTGTGATAAAAAAAAAGTCCTGGAGCGCGTCAAGTATCTGAGCGCTCAGCGAGCAACGTGATCGCTCAGTTACTTGAAGGCACTCTCATCTTCAGGGTTTTCTACCCTGAAGATGAGAGTAACGTTAGCTCTCGAAAGCTTGGAATATTTTCCACAACTAACCTGGTCGATAGCCCGACAGAATCTATTCATCATTCGTCGCCAGGAAAGCATCAAGTCTTACTACAAAATATATCGTTTTTGTGTTTCGATCTCGTGAGGCAAAGAGGAAGAAGAAGAAAAGTATGTGAAGATGGCGGCTAATGAAAACCTACTGTGATTAACGACTTGCGATATAGCTTTACTAGAGAGGGAGTTCAAGTAACAGAAAGTAATTTAACTTAGCTTTACTAGAGAGGGAGTTCAAGTAACAGAAAGTAATTTAACTTTCCACTTTCTTAACTCTATTAAAATGAAGGTGTTGTTCACTCCAAATGTACTCAGTAGTTTTGAAAATTTGTGCAAAGTGCGTGAAAAAGAGTTTCTTTCGACAGTTTTGTCCACATCAACCATTCAATAATTAACAGCATATCAAAATCATTGAAATAATGTCCACTCGATGCAGCCATATTGATCAATATTACTCAAAGGCACTGATGTTTTGATCAATTGATGTTTTGATCAATATTACTCAAAGACACTGATGGTTTGATCAATATTACTCAAAGGCACTGATGTCTTGATCAATATTACTCAAGGGCACTGATATTTTGATCAATTGATGTTTTGATCAATATTACTCAGACACTGATGGTTTGATCAATATTACTCAAAGGCACTGATGTCTTGATCAATATTATTCAAAGGCACTGATGTCTTGATCAATATTACTCAAAGACACTGATGTATTTATCAATATTACTCAAAGGCACTGATGTTTTGATCAATATTATTCAAAGGCACTGATGTCTTGATCAATATTACTCAAAGGCACTGATGTATTTATCAATATTACTCAAAGGCACTGATGTTTTGATCAATATTATTCAAAGGCACTGATGTCTTGATCAATATTATTCAAAGGCACTGATGTCTTGATCAATATTACTCAAAGACACTGATGTATTTATCAATATTACTCAAAGGCACTGATGTTTTGATCAATATTATTCAAAGGCACTGATGTCTTGATCAATATTACTCAAAGACACTGATGTATTTATCAATATTACTCAAAGGCACTGATGTTTTGATCAATATTATTCAAAGGCACTGATGTCTTGATCAATATTACTCAAAGGCACTGATGTATTTATCAATATTACTCAAGGGCACTGATATTTTGATCAATTGATGTTTTGATCAATATTACTCAGACACTGATGGTTTGATCAATATTACTCAAAGGCACTGATGTCTTGATCAATATTATTCAAAGGCACTGATGTCTTGATCAATATTACTCAAAGACACTGATGTATTTATCAATATTACTCAAAGGCACTGATGTTTTGATCAATATTATTCAAAGGCACTGATGTCTTGATCAATATTACTCAAAGGCACTGATGTATTTATCAATATTACTCAAAGGCACTGATGTTTTGATCAATATTATTCAAAGGCACTGATGTCTTGATCAATATTATTCAAAGGCACTGATGTCTTGATCAATATTACTCAAAGACACTGATGTATTTATCAATATTACTCAAAGGCACTGATGTTTTGATCAATATTATTCAAAGGCACTGATGTCTTGATCAATATTACTCAAAGACACTGATGTATTTATCAATATTACTCAAAGGCACTGATGTTTTGATCAATATTATTCAAAGGCACTGATGTCTTGATCAATATTACTCAAAGGCACTGATGTATTTATCAATATTACTCAAGGGCACTGATATTTTGATCAATTGATGTTTTGATCAATATTACTCAGACACTGATGGTTTGATCAATATTACTCAAAGGCACTGATGTTTTGATCAATATTATTCAAAGGCACTGATGTCTTGATCAATATTATTCAAAGGCACTGATGTCTTGATCAATATTACTCAAGGGCACTGATATTTTGATCAATTGATGTTTTGATCAATATTACTCAGACACTGATGGTTTGATCAATATTACTCAAAGGCACTGATGTTTTGATCAATATTACTCGAAGGCACTGATGTCTTGATCAATATTACTCAAAGGCACTGATGTATTTATCAATATTACTCAAAGGCACTGATGTATTTATCAATATTACTCAAAGGCACTGATATTTTGATCAATATTACTCAAAGGCACTGATGTTTTGATAAATATTACTCAAAGACACTGATGTTTTGATCAATATTACTCAAAGGCACTGATATTTTGATCAATATTACTCAAAGGCACAGATGTTTTGATCAATATTACTCAAAGGCACTGATGTATTTATCAATATTACTCAAAGGCACTCATGTTTTGATCAATTGATGTTTTGATCAATATTACTCAAAGGCACTGATGTATTTATCAATATTACTCAAAGGCACTGATATTTTGATCAATATTACTCAAAGGCACTGATGTTTCGATCAATATTACTCAAAGGCACTGATGTTTTGATCAATTGATGTTTTGATCAATATTACTCAAAGGCACTGATATTTTGATCAATATTACTCAAAGGCACTGAAGTTTTGATCAATTGATATTTTGATCAATATTACTCAAAGGCACTGATGTATTTATCAATATTACTCAAAGGCACTGATGGTTTGATCAATGAGCACTGAGTAGACAGCTCAACGAGCGAAAATCTTGCTCAGCGAGGATCGCTCGGATACTCGACTCGACTATGTCAAGCCTCGTCTCGTCTCGTCTCGGTACAATCTTTCCGAGCCCCCTCCCCCTTCCTACTTCTTCTCTAGCGTGTACATGAATTTAAAAGTGCCATCAGAAAGTTTATCAACAAAGGATGACAACGACCCCTCAACATATGCAGAGAACGTCCCCCCCCCCCTACAACATTCGATGCGTTGATAGCTTCAAAGACATGCAACACACCTTTCGGTGCGCCTTCACACAAGAGAACATGCACCGCTGCTACAAGAAATTTCACTTGAAGCTAGGCTATCACACGTGTACCACATCACGCACACATGCGCTGGGGGCCATTTCCAGCACCTGCTGCCTTGTTGTCAACCCCCATCTACGTAATTAACAATCTTCCGAATTGCATACTATGTATCAATTATGGTCTGATTTCTGTGGATGGAATTTAAAGACTTTATCCTCTGGACAAAAACTTCCCCAGGATAACATCCTGCACAGCTGCTGTGACTTTACTTAAAGGTCAATGCACACACAACAATACAGCCTGCTCGTGCGAATTAAGGTGAACACCTTGCCTTGAGGAGAAAGTGATCCTATAACCTGGTGAAAATTTGAGCCGTCAAGCCCATGTACGCTTACGGGGGTGTCTTGGTCACGATTTTCTCAAGAATCGATTGACAATATAAAATACAAATTTTACCCGGACAGTGAGAAAGGATGTTTCTAAAGATCCATTTTTTTATACTTTAATTTACTGCATTAATGTCCCAAAAATTAATGAATTCATTTTGCTCTTGAAATATTATTCTCTTTTCCTTTTCTTGACATGGCAACCCTGCAGCGATCCCAGTCGGCTATCTAGAGCCTTGTTCACGAGTAATGAGCAAGGAGGAGGGAGGAGCAGACCAGAGGATAAGATATTATACCAGGCTGCCATTGGATGGGCGAGGGTGGGCGCTAGCCCCCTTCTGTCCACACAAATTTCGTACTCAAGAAAAGTAGTGAGTCAGAGAGAAATAATGAAAGATTTTGAGAAGAAAGGGAAATATGGAGATTGATTCGTTTCTTTAACATCGCTTTTCTGCCACATTTGCTTAATCGCAACGATGATAAAATGTAGGGACGGCGGCAAGGGTGGGCCATAGCCCTCCCTGTCAAAAATGTAAACACATATTTTGTGATAAAATTAAAATAAAATTGTGTAGATAATGAATAACATAATGGAGTGCTTTCTTGTTTGGACGTGTCATAATAATGTCAATATCAAAATACATTGTTTTAGACCTACATCAAGTTGTGGTCTACTCAAATTTTAGACAGTGATCTAGTGATCTATACCAACACCACACATTCCTCCATATGATGACATTGTTATAATTTTAACTAGACGTCGGATTTTAAGTTTTTAACCTATTTTTTCCTTTGCAGGTAAATGAGAAATAAAAAGTAACATCAACGTTTCATTAAAAAACGCAACAACTGATGAAGTTTTATGGTGCCTAAAATAACCTATTTTGCTTGTTAGAACCTATTTTAGGTTTTTGTGCCTAAATCAAACCTCTTTTTAGGTGTTTATATATTTCTTAAGCTTTTAGTTTTACATTGTTTTTTTTTTACATCACACCAGTAGCGGCTTCTGCCTATTCGCACGTGCACACCCAAAGAAATCTGTAATGCAAATCATTATTATTATACTTATTTATTAAACTCTATCTCCTTCGAATCATCAAGTGTTCCCACGCCGCTCCACCAAGAGAGATGGTGGGGAAGCCTGCGATGCGTGATATCAACCCGCGTAGACCAGGCCGCGATCGGGGATGAACACAATGGTAGTTTCGTTCGCTATGACGCTGTTGCAGCAGTCGCGTGGAGGACGCTGATTGGGTGTTTTGGCTTGAGCGCCGTGTGAGGGGAGGTTGCATCATTTAGGAAGACTGTGAACGTAGCGATCTGTGTGCGAGCGAATGTAGTGTTGCAAATCCATTCCATTGGAGATCGTGTGACGGAGTCGATGCAAACCATACATCATCCCAAATTGAGGGATTTTTTTTTTTTTTTAATGAAAGGGAAATGTCGATGGTGTATTGTCCCGACCATAACAGGGGAAGAAAAGGAAGATAGGGCAACTGAAACCAAAACGAGTGTTTTAAGCATGCCTTTGCTTCGTGCATCTTGGTCAAAATAAACGGCCTCTGTGTCGCAGTACCCGAATTATCAACCTTCGGGGAGGGAGCGTGCATCAAATAGTCAGCTGTTTTGCATTGTGTGGCTGTTACTGCGTTACAAAATTATTTAACGCTGTCAAAAGATCGTTCCTGTTTCAGTGCAAAGTGTTTGATTACATGATGAATAGGGAAACTGCACATAGCGAAAGCAGACTTAACGTTATTAAATTTTTGGAGGGAAGTTAGCTACAAAGCCTGTATCAACTGCAGTAATATATGGATACGGCGGAAGAGAAGGAAAATTGTGAAGTACGATTACGGAGCAGGGCAGTTTGAACTTAGTGACTACTGTTATTTGCTTTAACATTTATTATTCTCTTGATTTGCTTGGTTTGATCAGCCTGTCATTAGTAATAAACAACAGTTAGATAGATTACAACTGATTTCCTCCATGTGGTAGTTGGATCGGCTTCTTTGGTGTACGCCAATGTTATTATTCTCCTTGTTCATTAATATCAGCAGAGCGGGGGAGAAAGTGTTTACGAAATATTTTGCAAATCGACAATAGTATTGATATTGTAGATCGGTATTTCTATGTTTTGAGTGATTTTGTTAGGTTACCGAATGCTGAATTACATACTGCACAATAACATCGCTCTTCTCGTGATTGGCTGAAAAATTTACGAAATATTTGAAATTTGTAAAAAAAATCGTGTTAAAGAAAATCATGAAATATGTATAACTCTGTCATAGCCCCATTTTCAGTGAAAGGTGATCAAAACTTGGGTTGCCAATATATTAAGCTTCATTATGTACGCAAAAAAGGGGTGGGTGTGAGTATTTCACAGGGGTGGTATAACACTTTTGGACGATAGACTGAAGTGCACACCCATAGAGCCAGACCACGGGCCGCCACTGCATCACACAGAGGTATTTGTTCTGTTTGGTAATGAAAAAAATTCAATGACTAACTTGTTTGAATCATATTCTCTGCCGATTTTCCTCCCTCTAAGTCCATAATGCTTTTTGAAACTATAAACAAAACAAAATGTCTGTCGCCACTGTTGACTGCACAGTCCAAAGTGCAAACTTCTGATCCGCTTACTTTTGGTGCTTTCTAGCATTGAAATTTGCACCATTAACTAATCATCTGTTTAATAAAATTTTGAGCACATAAGATGATCCTCACAGATAAAAGACGGGGTTTTGTCTGAGGATAATGTGAAAAATATTGTTATGTATTGTGCAGGAAATTATACATAATTTATTTATCATATCGATAAGTAACTTTTGTTAACAGTACAAGTATTAGTATTACAATAATCAGTGGATAATTTTGAAAATAATGCATAGAAATGAAAATTTGGTTGCTATTTGATGGTTACATATATCTATTAAAATTTCTCACGGTTCCTTTGAAATATTGTTTTAAACAATTGTACCTAGTTAGTATTTTTCAGGATCTTTGAACCATTTTAAGATTTTCGGAACCTACTTCAGGATTATTTAGTCTAATGTAATATATTTAGAACCTATTTAAGTTTTTTTAGAATCTATTTTAGCATTTTTAGAACCTATTTTAGGATTTTTAGGACTTATTTTAGGATTTTTAGAGTCAATTTTAGGAACCTAAAAGTAATTTTTTAGAACCTAATAATCCGAGGTCTAGTTATAACGTAATATGACACTATAAGAATTAAAAGTGTTTTCGATTGAACATAGGTTTTGAAAAGTGGGATGGAGGAAAATCAAAAGTACGGAAGCACCCTTTTGCACCCCACCCCTCGCACCGGGTGTTCTACGTGGAAGAGAGCTTAACATTTGAATGGCTTCTGAACTCACTCCCTTATACACCAAATCAAGATAGAGCCGAGAAAAGATTTCTACATCACATTTCCAATTACTTACTTCCTTTTAATGTAAACCAGAGTTCTTAAAGGTTAACGTTCCTGATTTCGGTGCTAGCTGTTCCGGGTTCGATCCCCGCTAACTTTCGTAATTCCGGTGTTGACTCAGCATCGTGAGGACAAATGGGGAGGAACTACATCAAAATGGGAATTAGCGGATTTAAGTCCGGAATGCTGGAAAACTGTGGCAATAGGATACATTTTCGTAGAAAGTGTTGAAATTAAAACGTAAAAGATCAAATTCACGTTATTTTTGAGACTTAAAATAAGCAGAAGTTGAGTTTAGCATTTCATTTTGTTCGCTTAGCATCAGTTTCTGGTAACAATCAATATTTTCCTATGTCATCACACATGGGCACTTGCCCCCCAACCCTCCGGGATTTCTGGAAAGAGTAATTCGATTGGTGAAATTGTAGCGATATTTTACAACAAAAAATATTGCTTTCTGTGACTTACAGCAACTTTTATTTTTATTATTATTATTATTATTTGAAGTAGGGTTACACTTAAGCTTACAGTCTATTTTACACTGAATATATAATTATAACAGACAGCTTTTTGTCAGTATACAGTTATGCAAATGTATATGGATATACATAATATGGAAATTACAAATGTATGTATAATTTTTTTTAAAAAAAAATAGTTTATGTGACCCTGCCCCCTGAGGAAAAAATCCTGCGGGGGAACTTGTTATCACACCAATTTTTAGTTTAAATTCAAGATTTCATGATAAAACTGAATTATACAGTGCATTTGAATGTGTAGCATACTTTAATGAGCGTTACCGGTATACCAGCAAAAAAAGTCTACCCAGTTTGAAATGCGCCAATACAACAATGTGCTGCAGCCCTGCGCCTGCGCAGAACGAAAAGCTCTGCGTGGGAGGAGCCTTGTGTACAACGTCATGTGGAAGATGTGCAGCGAAGTGCGCTGTAGATTTCTGCACATGCGCAGAAGAACCAACAGCTGTAAGTGCGTGGAGCTTTCGAAAGATAGACTCGAATTGAAGTTAGGTGTTCAATATGGCCAGCGATGTTGGGAAACTAAGCGAATTCCATGGCTAAGTCCAGAGGGAATTGATTTCTGTGAATTAAATCTATGGTGGAAAGGGGTTTGAGAAGAATTTGTGTTTTTCGTCATGCAAAAGCACTTGCTATGTTTGTACAGTGTCTCTCAAAAGTTTTAGGACAACGACATTTTAAACTAGGCAACCCAATTTACACAAGGCGTTGGTGGGTTGCGTGTAGAGTTAGGCTCAATTTCAGGGTTGCCACATGCACATTAGATATTTGTGAAATACGCGAAAGAAATGAAAATAAGTATTATTGTATAAAATTATTAAAAATATCAATATTATATAGCAAATGACGAAATTATTATTAAAAGAAAAGAAACTAGGTTTTCTAGTATTTCATCGCTGATGAGCCTAAGGAAAAGATAAGAGGTTAGAGGAAACGAAAGGCGACAAAGGACAGAAGAAAGAGAAAGCGAAAGGAGAAGAGGAAAAGTAGAGGAGAGAAGAAAGAGAGGATAGACAAGGAGAGGAGAAGTAGTGAGAAGAAAGGAAAAAATCGAGGAGAGATGAGGAAAATAAAGCAAAGAAGAGAGGAGGAAACCGAGAGGAGAGGAGAGGAAGGGAGGAGACGACAAGAGAGGAGTGGAGAGTAGAGTAAAAGAGAGTAAAAGTGAAGAATGAAAAGAGGAGGAGAAGAGTGCAGTGGAGTCGGAAATCTAAGACAGGAAAGGAGATAACAGGAGTGGAGAAGAGTGGGATGGGATGGGGACAAGATGCGAGAAAAATAGAGAAGGTGATATGAGATAAAAGCAGAGGAGAAGGATGGGAGAGAAGAATAAGAAGGAGAAGAGAAAATAGAAGAGAATGGAAACGTAAGGAGAGAAGAGGTAGTTGGAGAAAATATCGTCTCGGCGTCAAGAATTAATGCATTGATCAAATTATCGACATGAAACACTCAACGTTTTGAAATATATTGGAGAATGTATTAGATCGGTGCCATATGCCTTTTGGCTGAGTTCAGAGCAAGATGAAATCTTTCACGTAAGATCATTGATTTTACCTGCGATTATACCACTAAAAACATGAATGTAATTTTAATATTTATAAGAATTATCCAATTTTTCTCGACTTCTCAGTTCGTTGAAATGAAGATGTTGTAATTTAATATTTCCCCTCCCCCCATCGTTAATTTCAAACTGAATCATTCCGTTTCACACAGCGTGGACAATGAACACAATGGGATATGCCTAAAACTTACGAAAATTTTCTGCCACCGGAGGGGTTTTGAACCTACGACCATCAGTTTGACAATCCTTAACGATAACCACCACCCCACAAGCTTTCGCTCCCAAAAACAGGTAGAAGGAGCTGACCAATGTGAAATGTAGATGCAACTCTCCTCTTACATGTAATGTGCAAAGAATACTTGTTTGTAACAAAGAAAAGTAAGGTAGAACGAGTCGGCGAAAAGATTTAACGAAGAAATATAAAGAGTTATTTCATTAATATTTGTCAATGTCTTTAAAACGGTACAGAGTTATCGTTAGAGTATCAAAATGCATGATCTTATACATGAAAATATCCCTTTGAACGTGTGTCAATTCATTTATTTGTTTTTTTATATATAAATTCTAGATGCAGAACAATGTAGCCACTATACACTGCTATTACAAATAATGTTACCATGCTCTTGTTTAATAGAAGGGGAAATATGTTTTATTTTTTAAAAAGAAAGAACACTTAGTATGGAGGATAGAACCTGGGACTGCAATCAATGCTTTCAAGAACTCTAACCAATATACTACGCCCTTCGTTTCCCTTAAAGCAACAATTCTTAATCATTCTCTCGCTTCAATATTGTAAACGTTATCCTGCAAAAGAAAAGTTCAATACTCTGATATAGCTCTGTACTTCTAGAATTACTTTAGACACATACATTTGAAATTTAACTCTGAATATCTTTCTGCGTATTAGTATATCTAAGCTTGTAAATAATTTATTTGTAATTTTATAACGGTTACATGAACATCTACGAAATAGTTTCTTCAGTGGCGTGGCGTGACATTTTCAAAAGTGTTACCGGCCAGGCCATCATACGTTATCATCTCCACCTTACCCCCCACCCAAAAAAATATGCCTTTGATCTAGATTTTTGTTCATTTCGTTCTATTTTTTTCAATCCGCTCAGTGATTTAGCCACAATCACTCCTAGAAAGAGCTACCACTCATGAGAGAGTTACCGCGAAAATCCAGTGAATAGTAGTCGAGCCTTGTCAACCATCTCAGTTTCATTGCAAAGAAGTGGAAAGGGGAAGAAGAACCACACATTCGGGTCAGTTTGACGTTTGTGCGGTGAGCAGACGACCGAATTCACCTCCTCCAGCGGTGGAAGAGAAGTCCAGATGTACGTGCTACTGTTGCCAACTTAGATTTTTTGGAGCAAGGTTTGTCCAAACCACGAATTGCATCAAGTACTTATACTGCTTTTCCGGATTCTCTGGAGTAGCGACGCGCAGAGGAAAAAGCTTTTGGGCGGGGCCAGACTGGGTGCGGAAGGGTGAGGGATGAAAGCAACGAAGTGCTGCGCGGTGTAACGGCCGTAAAGCAAAACGCTTTCTGCTGCCAATTTCTTCTTTTATTCTTAACAATGGCCAGTGTATTGTTTTACACAAAGAACAAATAATATTGCACGTTTATTTGTCTTTTGATGCTACGAAGAACAGAAAAAAATAAAACAAATTTAAACATACATTTTCAAAAAACATGCAAATAACCACAAACTATGAAACATCATGTATCAAAATGTGTTTTAAACAAGTCTGAAAAACATGTTTCAAACACTTTGTTTTAAACATTTGTAAAAATCAAAAAGCCATGTGTTTTAAACTTTTCAAACAAGTTGTTCTCGAACACATTCAACACTATGAGGCTCTCTCCTGAATGCAGAGTTCCCCTAGACTTGCGAGCTGACATGTTTACTACGGAACTACTGGACCGCGAATGAGCTCTCTCCCGCGGATGCCCCTCCCCTCCGCGCGTTCATTGGGCGAGGCGCACACAATTCGACATGCGCACAGAACGCGTTCGCGTTCTCTTACTCCAGAGAATCCGGGAAAGGAATATATATTTTCGTCTATTACGTCAACGGTCTCAGTTGTAGTTAAATCCAGTTTTGGTTTTGCAGTTTAGCTCTAGTTGCTTCAGAGAAATAGTATCCCCGTTTTAGGCTTTTCTGGAAATCCAATGTGACAACACTTGCTGATCCGGTAGGCTGGACCGGCTACTGGGCCCCTAAACAGGCATATGAATAACCCCGTAGCACACTTGCCTCTCAGTATTTACCCGTTCCTCCCTTGCATTGGCGCCCTTTCTTCTTTTTCTTTACATTACATGCACGCCACGCCTCTGAGTTTCTTATAACTTTGAATCTAGTAAATAGATACTTTCAAGTCTTCAAATTAATTTTAGACTATTAAATTTTAACAAGGGAATTATATGTGATCCGTTTTCAGTCATTCATTGCTGAAGTACACGTTTTAATTCTCTCTGGAATTTTCATTCTGAGATAAGTTTCTTTACTTGCTACATGTATGTGAACTACACTCTGTCCCACTTATCTCTGGAGCAGGTGAACGAAAACAAGTATCTGAGCAGCGATGAACACGTGAGAGGAACGAGATTGCGTGGAGGGAGGAAAGCCACCGCCGTTACCAGCCTTCCCACCAGCGTGCACTGTTTCGCCCTGTCCACTCGATCCCCCCTTCCCTCCTCTCCCCTTCTCTTCCGCTATGCGTGGCTTTGCTCCAGAGATGCTTGGACAGGGCACAGTTAATTGTTTTCGCAAAAAGTATCTCTTTTTTCCACACATTTCATTCTTGCTCACATGAAAAAATGTCAATTTGCATTCAGGAGTAGTTTCACAGTTAGAAACTATTTTGTCCTCGATGAGAAGTTTAGTATAAATAGGCATTTTGTTTATAATTTTGAAATTGAGGTCTAAGGTTGAAATCCTCATATTTAGGGCTTGAACTCGTAATCTAAGAGGTTTGAAGATCCGTTCTCTTCTGTGTGCGTGACCTTCTTTATTTCTTTCTCTATTCATTATTCATCCTCGTCGTCGCGATTAGCCAAAAGTAAAATAAGAAAAGTCCCCCTGCTTGACTGTGCGGTCTAAGGCGCTGTGCTTTGGACTCCGACTGCGGGACGTCATGGGTTCGAGTCCGCCTGTGTTCAGTCTTTGGGTTGGCCTGGGTATAGGACCGGTAGCAACCCACCATCGTGAGGAAATTGGGGAGCTACGAGTGAGTAGCGTAATTGGGTCTGGGAAATCTCCTATAACGACTGGGGGTTCGACGTGCTGACCTCACGTCACCCCATTACCGGTTGAAGAACTCCACACCTCTAGGTAGTACTGTGGGAGGGAGACTGAGTGAGAAGATAGGCCAAGGCCCTTTGAGGACTGTCGAGCCATGGGTTATTATTATTATTATTAAAATAAGAAAAAACAAGGGAATGAAGAAAAATATGTTTTTAGAATATTTATCTATAATAAAGCAACCATTCAGTTTTATTTCGTTTTTCGTGGATCTCTTGCCACTACTACGCTGTAATCCCAATAGGTATCTTACATGTTACAGGATAAAGCACGTATTACTATTCGAATACGTATTTAATAAGCTTTTTTTGTCAGGAATTATGACTTAAACTATTGCATGTTGAGCTAGTGCCCACCTAGCCGCCTCTGATGAAATCTATCATTCTTCAGATTCTTTTTAAAATTCGACTCTGGTCACTTGTAACTTGCTGGATGCAGACGTTGGGCATCGACGCACAGTGTTTTGCGATAAGAAGCGGCCTTGAATATAGCGTGAGTCACTTTGAACGCGAGCAAGCTACGCTACCAAGCTTGTCTGCCTTTGAAAACAAAGTCATTTTTTTCACCGTTTCCGAACGCGATTGCTATTGTAGAAGTATATATTCTCTCAAAAGAGCAAGAAAGGAAATTCGACCAATGTTCTCCCGTCGTTTTCTAAACATAGAATTATAATGAATTTTCAATGGCGCTCGCACAATTTGAACTGTTTTGTAATCTCTCTCTCTCTCTCTCTCTCTCTCTCTCTCTCTCTCTCTCTCTATATATATATATATATATATATATATATATATATATATATATATAAAATTAATTTTGGGTTTGGCCCCTTCCTCAAAGAAATCCTGGATACGTGCCTGGTCTACGTGAATGACAGAAAGGCAAGCAATATTTTTATTTATTTTTAACCCAATTAAAGGAATGTGTAAGAATTTAAAATAAATTAGAAAGAGCGGAACTACTGCTGCTCTACCTTAAAAATTGTTGTTCTTCGATGAAGAAAAATAAGAAGCATATAGTCCAGCACCTTACCACAGTGTCCCACGAGTATCTCTTGACAAACACTGTCAAATGTGATGTGATTTCATGAATAAAATTTTCCGCCTGTCTACGTATAACGTTTCTCACATTTGGCAGTTCGCAAACATTTTTTGCAAACGGTGTAATTATTTCGTGTTACCTTGCACAACAGCAAATACATTTCATAAGACTGTTCTGAACACGAGACTTGCGTCAGTAAACAAGCATTTCGTCTGTTACAGTATCACAGGAAGAGAGCATTGTTCTGCAATGTTCAAGCCTCTAGATATTTTCCATTCCCATTCATAATATCTAATCACAATAATAAGTTAGAAGAAATAACTCGTATTTTCACAACTACTAATATTCTCGTTTTTCATCATCACATCAAATTATTTCTCGAAGATAGCTGCTATTGATTGATTGATTTAGTTTTTGAAGTCCATTTTATGCGCATTAAGGCTAATCGGGACTGGACCTAGAGTTTAAAGTGGGATCCGAACCACTATGTGACTCCACCGAGAATCGAACCCGAGACCCCTTGATTACAAGGCATGCGGAAAGAATTTACAATATCGGACCCTTCTGTAATTTCTATGCTACGTCTTATACTCACGAAATAATTAGTCGCGATGATTTATCTCAGGTCAACATGTTGGGGTGAGGTGAAGAAATTGTTCATTAACGTATAGAAGTTGTAAAATAGGCTTTTCAATTCTCGCAATGATTCTCCGTATACAAGTATGGGAGACATATTTCTTGATATGAACAATTGACGTTCGCAATTAGTTACGCTGTCTACAGCGTTGGCACACTGTTGATTTCATACTTGAAGAGCATGGAAATGCGTCGAGGATGACGAAAAAGACGACAGTGACAGTGACAATCATGATGTAGAAGAACATGTGGAATGTGGACTGATTTGATTACAGGTAAGTTTGGCAACAGTGCATCGATCGTAAAATTGCAGGATACGAAAATGGCGTCTTCGATGATGAACGTTTGCCGTTAAAGTGCTACGAAAAAAAAGATTTTTTTATCGGTTCGTTTTCACAATTAGCGCAAAACCATTCACGGTTAGCCCCACTGACCATTCTCGGTAAGGTTAGGTTAGGCAAACATAGTTACAATTTGTGGTCGTAAAACCATGCAAGTGTAGACCCACATACCATTGACGGATAGCCCCACGAACCATTCACGGTGGTTAGGTTAGATTAGGTTAGGCAAGGCAAGCATAATTATAATTTGGGGTCATAGTAATAACAGGAATATATATTTCTGTTTTTTTTTAGTATTGGAAACACAAAATTTTCCCGTAAGTAATGTGCAATCGTGTCGAACGCGCACCACTCAATGTCGCTTGTTTTGCAATTTCTACACGTGACCCCCAAATTTTTACTTCAAATTCGTGATTAGGAGGCCTCGATTAGTGAGAATGCGAAATATTACAAAAATCGGGGAGAGGTGCAGTATTGTAAATTCGCTCAAACGACGCTACCACTGCACCATCGGGGAAGCTGATAGCTGCTATACTACAAGAAAGCAATTCAAAATTAAAGTAAAAGTTTAACTACATGTATACCCAACGACATATACAATATTGGAAGGACAGAATACTTAAAAATTGATGTTTCAACAGAAGGTAAAAGTGTGGTGTAGTGGCTAGTTTTCTCGATTGGGCTGCTAGCGGTCCTAGGATCGATCCTCCTTACGAAGTGTTCTCTTTTTTTTTATTTATTCTCATTTTATTAAACAACAGCATGGTGGCATTATTTGTAATAGCAGTGTATAGTGGCTACATTGTTCTGCTTCTGGATAAAGAAATTAGTTGACAAACATTCAAAGGGATATTTTCATGTATAAGATCATGAATTATGATACTCTAACGATAATTCTGTACTGTTTTAAAGACATTGACAAATATTAATGAAATAACTCTTTATTTTGATTTGATTTGATTTAGTATATTTTACTTCGCGTTTTGTGCCTCTTGGCTAATTTGCGAAGATGGGGATGAGTGATGAAATGATGAAATTGATGAATGGACATTCACAAACAACCAAGCCCGACCGGGATTCGAACCCGGGACCCTTGGCGTCGCAGCGCGATGTGCTAACCACTCGGCCACAGAGTCGGGCAAATAACTCTTTATATTTCTTCGTTAAATCTTTTCGCCGACTCGTTCTACCTTACTTTTCTTTGTTACAAACAAGTATTCTTTGCACATTACATTTCACATTGGTCAGCTCCTTCTACCTGTTTTTGGGAGCGAAAGCTTGTGGGGTAGTGGTTATCGTTAAGGATTGTCAAACTGATGGTCGTAGGTTCAAACCCCTCCGGTGGCAGAAAATTTTCGTAAGTTTTAGGCATATCCCATTGCGTTCATTGTCCACACCGTGTGTAACGGAATGATTCAATTTGGAATTAACGATGGGGGGAGGGGAAATATTAAATTACAACATCTTCATTTCAACGAACCGAGAAGTCGAGAAAAATTGGATAATTCTTATAAATATTAAAATTACATTCATGTTTTTAGTGGTATAATCGCAGGTAAAATCAATGATCTTACGTGAAAGATTTCATCTTGCTCTGAACTCAGCCAAAAGGCATATGGCACCGATCTAATACATTCTCCAATATATTACTCTACTCTCCACTCCTCTCGGTTTCCTCCTCTCTTCTTTGCTTTATTTTCCTCATCTCTCCTCGATTTTTTTCCTTTCTTCTCACTACTTCTCCTCTCCTTGTCTATCCTCTCTTTCTTCTCTTCTCTACTTTTCCTCTTCTCCTTTCGCTTTCTCTTTCTTCTCTCCTTTCTCGTCTTTCGTTTCCTCTAACCTCTTATCCTTTCCTTAGGCTCATCAGCGATGAAATACTAGAAAACCTAGTTTCTTTTCTTTTAGAAATAATTTCGTCATTTGCTATATAATATTGATATTTTTAATAATTTTATACAATAATACTTATTTTCATTTCTTTCGCGTATTTCACAAATATCTAATGTGCATGTGGCAACCCTGAAATTGAGCCTAACTCTACACGCAACCCACCAACGCCTTGTGTAAATTGGGTTGCCTAGTTTAAAATGTCGTTGTCCTAAAACTTTTGAGAGACACTGTACATGCACTTTCGCCTACACAGCGGAGAGAAGAGATAGCTTTATGGTCCCATTTCTCCACTGCTATTCCTGGAAGCAGTTCTTCAATGTCATCCTCGGCGTATAAGGGTAATGATTAGCTGGGAACGCCACCACCCTCCGAAAAAAAAAAAAAGAAAACTCCTTCACATGTCCTGGTGACCTGGCGTACAAAAATAACCGTTTCAAGGGCACACATACTGAGAGGAGCACGTGCGACGAGGGGGACCACATCGTGTGGAGGTTTCCTTTCCTCTGGGAGGCAAACACAACACGCACGTAAGGGAGAAATCCGTAACGTTTCTGGGAGACGCTGAAGAGACGGAAACTAGACAGTCTTTTTTTAAAAACTTGTAGCAACCGATGTCGCTTTGTTTTTTTGGACGATTGCCATTGTTTGTCCTTGATCTCATACAGGTTGTTGGATAGTGGGTAGAAACGGGATGTTTGTGTTTCGACTTTATTTTGCCCTTTAAATTCCCCAAAGGAAAACACCGATTTCTTTGAATGACCTAAACACGTTTGCTTAAACTTTCTGTTGCCCATGAAAGGAAAAAAAAATGATAGCTTTTACCAAACTTAGTGACCAATTTTTTGGGTTGCTTTATAGAATTGTGCACTATTACTAAAACATTTGGTTGTGGTGAACAATAATTTTGTCATCCATTTGCTTGTCAGAAACTGTTTTTTGGTTATTCCAAATAAACTGTTTTCTCTCTGTAGTGCAGAAATTGTAAAACATGCTATTTTTTGATCCAATTCATTTTTTCAAGCTTCATACATTCTGAATATTATTATTATTGTTAATAATAATAAATTTAATATATTGTCATTGTCCCGCACCGTGGCCGTGCGGTATAAGGTGTCAGTCTTTGGGCTTGGGCAACGGTTTGCTGGTTCGAGTCTTCTGATGAACGTTTAACAACCTTTCTCTTGAGATTTTGGCCAGAGTACGGGGTCCGCAACCACCCACCATTGTGAGGAAATTGGGAATGAGTAGCGTAATCCGATCATTGAAACATACAACGGCTGAGGGGTTCGTCGTACTGACCACACGTCAACCCGTAACTGGTTGGATGATCGCCCACCTCTGCTGAGGCATGTGGGAGTGAGGCCGGCATTAATTGTGATTCGGAATAAACTGGTTTTATATTGTACAGAATATATTTTGAATAATAATATTTTAAGAGATGGCAACATTGTTTCAGGACTTGAGATAGTCCCAAATTACAGCATAAGATACCATGAGGAGATACGTCATGTATCTGTATATTCCGAATGATTTCAAAGTGTGTGTTCACTTAGTGAAAGCTCGCACACATACAAAAGTACAATAGTTATGTCAAAGAAAACAAGTAATGTTATATTTTCTTTGTAGAATGAAGACACACAAAAAAATTTATATGAATTAACACATAGGAAAGGAACTATTTCTACTCAGAAATCCTATTGGTTGTTGGAATGGCAGCTGTGCAGAAATCTTGCGCATAGAAAAATAGTGCATGTGTTAAAAGCCATATCACTAAACGTAGCTGCTGTATTGAAGTTGTGGGGCCTTATAAATATGAGGTGTACGACAATGATCAATGTTTTCATGGGCAAAATAACACTAGAGCAAATATAGCAATGGAACTATTTCTCAGAAGTCACGTGGTCTTGTTGGGTCATCGTCTACTGACGTCACGATAAATGTTCTCCTTGTTAGATTAGGCTTGCTACGTTTAGTTATTTTACCGTAAATAATACCTTTTAGGTCAAGTGCCAAAAATGCAGTGTAGTTATGCTGAGACCTAAACCTAACAACGAAAGTTATCCATGCTGACGTCAGGAGCTCAATCGGTGTGCGATAAGTGAGGGCCGCTTTTATTTACATTGATGTCATTCTTACAGGAATCCCTGTCTTCTTAGCGCGGTGAAAACATAATCACCGGAATGTCCGTGTCCTACCCTGCAGTGAAAGTGAAACGTAAACTGGGATAAGAACTGTGTTGAGGTCAAGGTCGCGTTGCCCAACGTCTTCTCCTCTCCCTCTGGCAACAGAAAACAATCTGAGACACGGCACGTCCGTCCAATTGTTGCTCTCGATCAGCTTGCGGAATGTCTATTGCCCGCTGAAAGTGCCCGAACGAAGATAAGCTGCTGTGACTCATGGTGTCGCAAAACCAGGGTTGCCACTGTTGTTTTTTTGTATTGTTTTACCCCTAAATGTAATTAATAGAACCCGGAATTTTATGTAATTACCGTCTTTACTTTCTCATTTAAAAATAGTCCTGAAAAACAGGCTGCGTTTTATTCGCCGACACTCATATTTTGATTACATCAATATCTGGAAATTTTCTCTGTTCTGAGACGATTTCTCTCTTGCTTCCTTGCGGTGTGTGACGAAAAAGATTAAATGCATTCCTTCCTAGTTAGTTTAGGCGAGTTATTATTTCTAAAAGTAGACTTACATATTACTTTATATCTTAAATACGGTACATTAAATAGAGGGGTGCGGTGTGTCTTATACACCGGCAAATACTGTACATATTTTATCCTTTGTAGCCAAGCAAAAACTACAATTGTCGGCGAATTACAATGTTAGCAACCATATATGCTAATTTCATGTTACATATCTTGAGGTACATTACATATTTTCAGTTTATATTACATATTTTTACATAAAATGCGGAATTTGGGTCATCTTTCTCATTTTTCATTGAGTAAAGAGACAAACATTGAAACTGTGATTTCTCCAGAAATTAAAAAAAAATAATAATCTCTCGAAATGTATTTAATGGTTTACTATGCATCACATTAACATGGTATCTACTGAAACAGAAGCATTTTTATTTCTTTAAGAAATAATGCATTGTTGCATTAAATGTACATTTTTTTTGCCTTATAAACCACTTTGTACATTCAGTGAGAATATTCTTCAGCATATTCTAAAGCCATATTTCACCACGCTAACATTAGTTCAAGAAGGACCCGAACAGATGGCAATTAAAATAACCTACCAAATGTATAGAAGCAGAAAATATGAAACGGTTCAAAAACAAATTGAAAATACTATTATTAAATAAGGAATATTATAGCATTAGTGAATACTTAAACTGTAAATTTAATACATTTTGTAATTATATTTTTTTTTGTCTGAACTGTACTGGAGTGGAGTAAAATTCAAATTCATAGATATCTGAATCTCTCTCTCGTCAAAAGTATCTGGCCACACCCACACTGTACTCAAAACTATCGTCACTGACGTTATCAGTTTAACACTACAAATTTTATAATGTAATTTAGCTCATTACAATATTATTATCTCAAAAACTTCTTAAAATACAATAATATTGAGAAATTAATTTAGTAGGCTATAAGCCTAATTATATTTTTTACAGTCAGGAACCAAAAACAGAACATAAATGAGAACGAATACGCATATTAGATACTTAAATATACTTCCAGTGGCGTAGGCTGAGTCCAAAACCTGGACTAGCTCACTATGACACGTGGTTCTAGGCTATGGAGGAAGAGATGACTATGCTCACATAATCCCCCGGTGTTAGACACACCCACTTTCCTAGTTCTTGACGTCTTCAAGGAAGCCACATTGCTAGGGAGACAAATTTATGGTAAATAAAAACTGAGGAGAGCGGTAAATAAAATGTTAGATCAGCGGTATGTACCAGCGGTGGAAAAAAAATTGCCACACACTTTTTTATTATGAGAGGAAACAACATACAAAAGAGCTATAAATTGATAAACTACTTCATTTTTATATAGCTGTCCAACCAAAAAGAAAACATCAACACAAAATCAGTTCATTTCTAAATTGCATATCTCAAGTGATTTATTCATTGTATGTATTTAAAGGATATCCTTGCTGTCCAACAAATAAAATAATCACTACTGCACATACACAACTACATGTCGAAAATCAGATGATGATAAACAAAATTCATTCATGACTGAACACAAATGACACCATTGTTTCCCTTGATGTGCGGGAACAGACTAATATTATCGCTGCTACAGCTATCAAGTTCAATGAAACTGGAAGTTGAGTAGACATTCGGGGGAAGAAAGGAATGCAGCTTGACAGGGAGCGAAGTTTTCGAACCGAGATTATGGGTATGGGAAATCCCAATTTGCAGCGTCTTCCTGATGTGATCGAAGATAAAACGCTCTTCAGCTGCAAGTGGTAGGAACTTTAAGCAAAAGTTTCGTTACAAATCGACAGTTTGCGCGCACAAACTCGATTGCCGGTTTTTGCGTGTTTTCTACTTAATTTGATGATATTTCACGGCTATTTCGCGAAAAAGCGTTCATTTCGTAGAAAAGCACACATTTCGCATTACTTCGCGAATGAAACTCATGCATATTTCATCATTGGGGGTGTAGTTACGTGCAGAATGTTCAAAATTGCATCTTTTTTTTCACATTTAGCGATTTCGCGCATCGCGAAAATTCAATGTCCCTACACATTGCCATCCCAACGGAAGACAGGTTGCCAACTCCTAAGAATTCAGATTTCCAACTCCTAAGAATTCAGGTTTCCAACTCCTAAGAATTCAGGTTTCCAACTCCTAAGAATTGAGGTTACCAACTCCTAACAATTCAGGTTGCCAACTCCTAACAATTCAGGTTGCCAACTTCAGAATCACCATTATTTTCTTATTAAAATAAGTACATTTATTCACAGTTTCTAATGTTCCTAGTATATTTTTCTACCGTATTTTACTCTTTAGGCTTAAGGTTTCGCAGAGCTAGCCTAGAATATACATTTGGGTGTCTTCGTAAAGGGTCGCCCCACCCCCTTACACCCCATATTTCATACATATATCACTTCAGTTGCAATAATTTACCTTAATTATTATAAGGGCATTGCAGGAACACGATAACTTCAAACTGAAGCAATGTTTTGGGAGGGGGATATGCCTAGTTTGCCCTCCTGTAAAAAAAATCTTCCTTGCCCCTCCCTGGGAAAAAAACCTTGCGGAAGCCAATGTTATCAAGTGCTCAGGTTTCAGGTTTCATGTGGGGGAGGACTGGTCGACCTAGAAAGTGGGGAGCCCCCGTCCCTCTCCCAACCCTCTTCGACGCCACTGATCTACGTAATAAGTTATTGGCGGAATGGATGACAAAGAACAGCGCGGTGGTACGAATAAAGACACAAATGGGGAAAATCAATTGTGCGAGACAATGGGAACGTCTCGAACGAAATCTACATTTTCTTTATATATTAGATCTACCTTTAAGAAAAGAAATCTTGCATTTCTGCAGGCCGATGAGGCTCTGGCATCTAGACCTACAGCCAATAAATCCCCTGAAGGATTGTGTTTTGCCTTCAGCTCCCTTTACCGCCCCGTCTTTTGACATAGGTAAAGACATTTTATTCCTCAGAGACATGTCTTGCTTTTAGTTATGGTAAGGGTTGTTAGCCCCGTGTAATATGAACAGTACAATAACCAAAGTATTGACGCACCAAAAAAAGCAAGATTTCTTTTTTCTTTTTGTAGCAGGTATAGAACAATTCTCTCTGTGTGCATGGTTTGTGGATTCTGATATAAAAAAAAACTAAAAGTTCCCAAGTTTTACACTTGGTAGTGATATGTCACCTGAAAATCTGACATCAGTGGTTCTTGAACAATGTCACAAACTTGGTCTTGACATGAAAATATCATAGGTCAAGGTTACGATATGAGTGGCAGATTTAATGGTGAACAATCATGAATAAATCAACAATACCCAAAGGGAATATGTCCGCACTGTGCTAGTCACACAGCAAATTTAGCTCTATCTTCAGCCATGTCGAACTCAGCTGAGAAACTGTTTTGGTACAGTAAGTAAAGTTGTTTTTTTTTGTCAGAATAATACATGCAGTGGTGAAATACTAAAAACAATATATTGCATCATTTACCATGGTCTGCAGACAGTAAAAAAACACAATTTGTCAGTGTGTGAAACACGATTTCTAGAAAAACATGATTCACTTCGTGTTCAGTAATTATTATTATTAATAATTGTAATATTTAATAGGATAGTAATAGACACACTGTTATAATTAAATACTTGATGTTGGTGGGGGTATGCCATTGGCATTGGGCACCCCTGGCTGGACTTCCAAATTTTATTTCTGGATACGCCCCTGGGATGGTGTGCTCTTGTTTGGGTCCATGTTTCAAGTCCACTTCATGCACTGATAAACACTAATCTAGATTAGACCTACAGTTATAAAATAGGATCGGAACCACTGCCTCTGCCGGGGATCGAACCTTCATTAGAAGGCGATGAACATATCTCCCGCCATCGCGGAGGCACTTTACATCGCTTTCGTCCTTCAAGTCATACAACATTCATTCTCACTGTCGCGACTAACCCAGAGTACTAGAAAAGTGACGCACAGAAATGTGTCACTACTTCGATCCGCCAGGTTAATGTTGAAATTTTGATGAAAACACATAGTGTCTGTACGTCTGGCAACCATGAAATCGTATAGTTTGGCTACCTATCAACAACACTTTTCGTTCAACGTGTCACGGGCTAAATAATTCAATAATAACTAATTAATTAACTCAACTGACTCAACTGAGCTGAGCTTAGCACCGCAACAACGAAGAATCTCTCGCCTCACCTGCTGGGCGAATTAAACATTACATGAAATATAATACGGTCAGGATAAGTGCCTAACAGTCGGTGTTACCAAGAATAAACCTAGGAGGATTTGATTTTAAATACCTGAAATGACGTTACATAATACTACGGTGTTTCTGAATATACATATATATTAAAGCACAGATAAATACACATTACATCTTGCCCTCTTTCACTCGATCTCACATTCATACTCTCATTCCATGGCATATGGCGACAATATGACAATTACAAAGGTTAGATTATTTACTACTTTGACCATACTCTTGCTATGTCTTGGCTACATTGCCTATTACAATTTATCGTTTAGGATTTTAAGTATAAAGTGAATAATTGTTCCTTGTGCGAACCCCTTCTATCTTTTCTGAAGGTATAAATATATTGAATGAACTATTCTTTGCTGTTAACATAAACTCTCATCTTTAACATTTGATTACTCCGCCGGAAAACAGATGTCTAGGGATGCCATAGCACTGATTTAAGTTACGCAATGATTTGATTCACGCAGATTCGCGGTAGATAGTCGTCATCTTTCTCACACACGCACATGGTTGGATCTTACCTTAGCTGCATTCCCTCTGACCTGGGTTGGGTGAAAGTGGTCCTACAGTTCTGGAAGGCCTCCACACTCCCGTGTTGCACTTCACGGTTATCCTGGTTTCACTCGTTCACTTCGCAGGGACGTCCAGGACGGTACACGTACACTGTCGACTCCATACGACAACTTGCGCAATAATAGGTCAGTTCTTCGCGGTCACTCGTAAGTACAGATACGCGACTTGGGCGATGAGACGAACGTACGCGATGAGCCATTCGCGGTTTCACATGAATATCAAATGTTATTAACTTTCCCTACTTAGGACGTTGTTTCGGACGATTGACACAGGTGGACGTGTCTGGCGTTATTCTCACATAACCACACGTATGTGCACGGATGCGTTGACGGCAAGGGGAGGAGGATCCCCTGGTTCTATTCTGCTCTACTCCATGGCTCTGAAACACTCACTCGAGGAAAAACAAATCCAGACCTCGAGTCTGCTTGCAACTCGCAGCTCGGTCGCGCGTAGCTCACCTTCGGTGGCGTTTGTAGGCAAAACTGTGCAAAACTGTTTCAAATCATCCCTTTTATTCCAGATTTGAACGTAGTGACGCGCTACCCTCTATGATCAGGTGCTTGTTTATTGTTTCTGGTGCTTTGACCGTTGTCCTCCTATCCTGGTCAATGCTCACTCCGGTCCTTAACCTTTGGTAGCAGCCCCTCGCGCAGAGATTAGGCTAACTCTTCCTCCATTGTAGTCAGTCACGAAAAGCAGAGGCATCTCAGTAGGGTAGCTTCTCCCTTTCAATTCAGCGATGAATCTTTAATAATTCATAACTCCCGTAGTTCTGTTCTGATTAGGCTCAAATCTTGGAATCAGTACTTTCATGATGTGTTCCTCCGCTGGTTGAAATCTCATCAAATTCGGTTCATTGGTTTAGAAGTTGCATTTTTCTTGTTATTCCCATAAGAATGCATGTAAATCCGAATTCGGGCGGAAAACTGTGGTCGAGCAAGCTAGTGCTGGCTAAGGCAGTTCGCTAGACACCTGTATTCGCGACGGATATTAATATTACCAATTGCAATTAATTCCTACTAACGGGCAATTAGATTAATTACTTGTCACTCAATATTTGACCGTTATAACATTCCCCTCCTTTTAATTATGAATTTTTTTCAGAATGAACTTGCGAATGACAGGAAAAAATTCATACCACATATTAATGATATTTGTTAGTGATCGCACACTTAGGCGTCTGAATAGGGACTCGAACCCTGGACTGTATAACGTTTAACTCAACATTAGAATGAAGTTATACTTTCTGCAATTGTACTATAATTATGATAATATAAACGAATATGATAACGTATACAAGAATACAATATAAAGTACCTTTTAACATGGAAATCTCAACGTATATTACCACCTATATACTAACTTTGGATACACCCTGTAGTTTTATACATAATAAGTGGATACTGAATAATAAGCTAAATAAGATATAAGTAAATATTTGATTTGCAATTTGTTCCCTCTCACACATATGTTTGCATACTTCTTGCATTAATTATAAGAAAGGTCTACATTTTTTGCCTTTTAATATATAAAAAATAATCTCTAATTTTCCTATTGTTTACTTTACAATCGGGGTGGCTCTAGTGCAATATTTTCTTCAGTGTCTCCTTTGACATGAGCCGGACTGACAAAGGAGTCTTCTAGTCTCCCGTCGGGCCTTGAATATCGGTTGTCTGCTCCAGACATCGCTGTTCTTGCCTCAGTCTACTTCGTCCAGGTTGGTAATCCGGGGAGAGTGAGTCCAAGTTACGGCTAGTAGACGGTCTATTCCAATCAAGTAAATTAGCACCAGTCTGTGGGGATACGACTGTTCTAACCGCATTCACAGCACGATTCCTCTCAACTTGACTCGGGTTGTTTTGACCCCGGCAGTGTTGCCATCTCGCGTTTTCTCCATCTCTATCATCTCTGAAGTGTTGTTGTTGTGGACGGTGATTGCTGTACTGGCCTCGCTGGGGATAAGCTTCTCTATTGTTCCTCCCAGAGTTCTGTCTCCGACTATTGTTTGTTGCCAAGTTTACTTTCGGGAATCCCCCTTGCCTTCCTTCATACTTTCTTCTGTGATTCTTGTTTTCCCAGGATGCTCGTTTCTCTTGCTCCAGCGCGTCCAAATCGCAAAGAATCATCGACATCGTGTCCAGGTTGGAAAGTGCGTCTCCGGTTAGCTGACGTTGCACATAATGCGGAAACATTGCGCGTATTGCGGCTAACATTTCAACTGGCTCAATTCCGGGCTTCAGGGCGTGGAAATCACTCACTCGCTGCCAAAAGAACTGTTTATAGGTGATTTTCTGGCTCTCATCAAACCTGCGATTTCTAAGCAAAGTGATTTTTCGTTCTACTAGCTGGCGACCTTGAAATTGTTGCAGAAATGCTTGTTCAAACTCTTCAAAGCTTTTAAATAGTGGATTCCGCTGCTCGAGCCAGATCCTTGCACTCCCTTTGAGTAATTTTTGCATTAGCCTCAAGCAGTCTGGGCTATCGACACCGTACAACAAACAATCTCTCTTGAAGTCCCCTATGAAGATTGACGGTAAAGCCTCGTCGTGATCGGGGTTGTACGTTTGAAAATTATCTATGCCGACTTTTGAGAAGATTCCGCGAGTATTCGACTCCGGGTTGGACACACTGCGTGTCTCCTGCTGGGCGAAAGCGTTCAAGCTCGGCGAGCTCCCGCTCCGGCCGATGACGTCACGCGCTGCTTGGCAATCTAAGGAAGTTGGTGCTGATTGACAGGTCAGCTGGTTGGTCACGTCTGCTGCGACGAGCAAAGGAGTTGGGTTCACATCCCTGGACGTTGCCTCCAATCGGCGAATCTCTTCGTCCTCATTTCTTCTCCGTTGCGTGATTTGGAAATCCTTCAATTCACGTGTCTCCGCTTCCAGTCGTTCTAATCGGCTGGTTATGCCCGTCTGATTCTCGGTCGTTCTTGCGTCCAGCGTTCCAATAGTTTCTTGAACCTGACGTAACTCTACACGCAGATCTTTCTCCATTGTGACTACATTAATGTTTGTCTCTTCATGTCTCCTTTCGCATTCCTTCTCCGACTGAAGTACTTTCTCCTTCATTCGGTCATTTTCGGATAGCAGTACTTGGAAACGGCGGTCCCATCTTTCTTCCCACTCTTTTCTTCTTCTTTCTTCCATTTCTTCCTTCTGTTCTCGGCGTTCTTCCTTCCTTTCTTCCTGCTCTCTCCTTTCGGCAGCCTCTATCTTCCGCCTTTCTTCTTCTTCTCTCTTCCTCTTCTGATCTCTTTCTTCATCTCTGGCTTGGATATAGCTGATTAGCTGAGAGAACATGGCCTGCACGTCCATCTTCTCTGGAACTGGCAACCCTGTTACCGACTGATCTTTCCCTAGATCCTTATCAACGTTGCCGGCTGACGAAGCGCCTGCATCTGTAGAATTCTCAGCCCCTGGGCGGTCCATGGTATTGTTCGTTAACCTCTGGCGGAGACGAGTAGTTCTTTGCATGCCAATCTTCTTCTTCTTCTTCTCGTGGCTGGCTATCGCCGAAGGAAAAAGATATCGAAATTCTTTTCCTGGTTTCTGGTTTCAGATCCCGGGGATCGCACCCCTCACCTGCTTCCGTGTCATAACGCGTGTCCTTTTGTCCTTTATCGTCCGAAGTTAATAACGCCCATTGTTAATAAAATAATAAAATCCTCTAATAATTCTGCTATGGATAAATGCTATAGTCGCGACAAAGTATTTCACTATTACACCATAAAAAACACACAAATGGTTCTAGCTACACATCGATTGCATATTCAGTTAATTAAAATCACCGTACAAATTACACATTCTTACTTTAAATGAAAACGTCTTGATAGATTCTTATCAGGATTTTCAGTTACAGGTTGCAATTATTTAACTTTCAACAAAAAATCTTAGTTCCCCCTTAGCGTTAAATTCTGGTACCCTGTCGTAGACATTCGTAGGCTGAAAACTCTCTTTAACAACAAGTATTAAATCCCCTTGGGTAATAGACATAACTGATTGTTAACCATTACAATCAAACTTCATAAAAATTCACATTGAGTAGATAAGCAACTAATTAGAATACTCGTGACCTCCAGGTTCCTTACTAGCCTGCCTGTAACATCGTTCTACGAGCCTAATTCCTATTTGCTTCCTATTTGCCTACTCTTCTATTTGCCTATTCGTCGATTATTTGGGCCTACTCTTTACACCCCTACTTGTCTATTCACATACTCGTCGATTATTCGGCGTACTTTTTTACTTGCCTACTTATTTTATTTGCCTACTCGTCGCTTGTTCGGGCAACATTTTATATGCCTACATATTTATTTGCCTACTCGTCGCTTGTTCGGGCAACATTTTACTTGTCTACTTTTTTGCCTACTCGTCCCTGTTCGGGCGCCATATTTTGTCACGGGCTAAATAATTCAATAATAACTAATTAATTAACTCAACTGACTCAACTGAGCTGAGCTTAGCACCGCAACAACGAAGAATCTCTCGCCTCACCTGCTGGGCGAATTAAACATTACATGAAATATAATACGGTCAGGATAAGTGCCTAACAGTCGGTGTTACCAAGAATAAACCTAGGAGGATTTGATTTTAAATACCTGAAATGACGTTACATAATACTACGGTGTTTCTGAATATACATATATATTAAAGCACAGATAAATACACATTACATCTTGCCCTCTTTCACTCGATCTCACATTCATACTCTCATTCCATGGCATATGGCGACAATATGACAATTACAAAGGTTAGATTATTTACTACTTTGACCATACTCTTGCTATGTCTTGGCTACATTGCCTATTACAATTTATCGTTTAGGATTTTAAGTATAAAGTGAATAATTGTTCCTTGTGCGAACCCCTTCTATCTTTTCTGAAGGTATAAATATATTGAATGAACTATTCTTTGCTGTTAACATAAACTCTCATCTTTAACATTTGATTACTCCGCCGGAAAACAGATGTCTAGGGATGCCATAGCACTGATTTAAGTTACGCAATGATTTGATTCACGCAGATTCGCGGTAGATAGTCGTCATCTTTCTCACACACGCACATGGTTGGATCTTACCTTAGCTGCATTCCCTCTGACCTGGGTTGGGTGAAAGTGGTCCTACAGTTCTGGAAGGCCTCCACACTCCCGTGTTGCACTTCACGGTTATCCTGGTTTCACTCGTTCACTTCGCAGGGACGTCCAGGACGGTACACGTACACTGTCGACTCCATACGACAACTTGCGCAATAATAGGTCAGTTCTTCGCGGTCACTCGTAAGTACAGATACGCGACTTGGGCGATGAGACGAACGTACGCGATGAGCCATTCGCGGTTTCACATGAATATCAAATGTTATTAACTTTCCCTACTTAGGACGTTGTTTCGGACGATTGACACAGGTGGACGTGTCTGGCGTTATTCTCACATAACCACACGTATGTGCACGGATGCGTTGACGGCAAGGGGAGGAGGATCCCCTGGTTCTATTCTGCTCTACTCCATGGCTCTGAAACACTCACTCGAGGAAAAACAAATCCAGACCTCGAGTCTGCTTGCAACTCGCAGCTCGGTCGCGCGTAGCTCACCTTCGGTGGCGTTTGTAGGCAAAACTGTGCAAAACTGTTTCAAATCATCCCTTTTATTCCAGATTTGAACGTAGTGACGCGCTACCCTCTATGATCAGGTGCTTGTTTATTGTTTCTGGTGCTTTGACCGTTGTCCTCCTATCCTGGTCAATGCTCACTCCGGTCCTTAACCTTTGGTAGCAGCCCCTCGCGCAGAGATTAGGCTAACTCTTCCTCCATTGTAGTCAGTCACGAAAAGCAGAGGCATCTCAGTAGGGTAGCTTCTCCCTTTCAATTCAGCGATGAATCTTTAATAATTCATAACTCCCGTAGTTCTGTTCTGATTAGGCTCAAATCTTGGAATCAGTACTTTCATGATGTGTTCCTCCGCTGGTTGAAATCTCATCAAATTCGGTTCATTGGTTTAGAAGTTGCATTTTTCTTGTTATTCCCATAAGAATGCATGTAAATCCGAATTCGGGCGGAAAACTGTGGTCGAGCAAGCTAGTGCTGGCTAAGGCAGTTCGCTAGACACCTGTATTCGCGACGGATATTAATATTACCAATTGCAATTAATTCCTACTAACGGGCAATTAGATTAATTACTTGTCACTCAATATTTGACCGTTATAAACGTGTTTATTGTTCTCCTCAAAGCACCAGGAAGCAACACTGTGCTAGTTCGTAAAAGACGCAGAAAACAGAATACGTATATTTTTTTTCCAGCACGATCTTTTACAGTTGACTATCGTATGTACTTTTAGCATGTCTCACCCGTCTATTTGACATCATGTTCCTCTATTAGCGTACTAGATAGAGGTTCTTTAACCACCCTGGCTGTACTAACACTTCTACGCTTTGTTTATGTTATTTCGCGTCGCTTTTATACCACTTTGGGTACTCGCGACGATGATGAGTTATGTTATGATGAAATTGATCAATGCTCAAGTCCGGGATTTGAAACGGGGACCCATAAGTGTGAGCTGTGTTAACCACTACGCTACGGAGTTCGGCTACACTTTCACGATTATCACATTGTAATAATAGGTACTGATAATAAGCTTTTAGGAATCCTTCCTTTGGTTCACTGTCGCTCACACCATTATTGCCTTAGATAAAGTGGGTCCAAAATCTCTATCATGTTATCGGTTTAGTAAAGACTTTGCATAACTGTTTAATCAAATATACAATTGTTACAGACAGATATTCTTCAACTTCAGTGATGTTATCTCCGTTTCAGAATTATTACAGGAAATATAAACTATGATTGGCAATATTTATTTAAAAGTTTCTAAATTTATAAAAACATACAATGAAAAATATGATAATTTGAAAAATTATACGTAAAAATATTGTTACTATTAGTGTACATCGATATTTACATTGAAATTGTTTGGAAAGAGATATTGCATTGGTTAATGGAAATCCGGTGTCACCTGGTTAATGTTAATGGCGAGAATAGTAAAATTATAACACTTAAAATATTAGAATTCATGGGCTTCTAAAAATAGAACTTCTCCCTTTATTTCTGTACATGTAAGGCTTTCACTTACACCCTCATCCGCTTTGTCCAACCGAATCTATATTTTTGCAACGGGCATATCGCCCATTTAGAAAATTCCTGGATACCTTACTGCTCTGGTGAATACTTAATTCGTTTTGTAAACATCATAAGTTTTTTCGAAAGCTGAGGCAAAATTTGGATAATGGCGTTGATTATAATTATATGAAGCCAAATTTTCATTTAAAAGTAACCACGTGTTCATGAAATTACTGTTAATATAGTTCTTACATCCAAAAGAAAAGAGAGTATATTGTCTCCTTTTTAACAAATTGTAAACTTTTTTGATTCGGAAATTACTTGGCAGCGTCGATTATTGTATTTAAACAGTTAATACACAATGTACTCGTAATTTAATTATGGTTGTGTGGTATTAATACTATCATTGAAATATAATTGCATTAATTAATTCTAAGTACGAATTTATAATTTTTACGATATCATTCCTAGTTAGTGACATCTATTATGTTTTTTTTTTGGAAGCGTAGGAGGGTTGATTGGTTGGTTTATTTCTTCCGTCAGTTTAATTGCAACGGAGGTGGGAGGGAACAGTGGAGGGGGGGGGGGACATAACATGAAAGCAAGTGCATCGTTCCCTTATTCGCTGGAGACATTTTGGGAAAATCACAAAAAATCTCATATTTAGCGTATCCCCCTTTATATACGTCACTACCAGTAAAACACATATATATATATATATTTTTTTAATTTAGTAAGATTGAGAAGATTAATACGTTTTTTTAAAAATGGTGCCCGACCCTGTGGCCGAATGGTTAGCACATCGCGCTGCGACGCCAAGGGTCCCGGGTTCGAATCCCGGTCGGGCTTGGTTGTTTGTGAATGTCCATTCATCAATTTCATCATTTCATCACCCATCCCCATATTCGCAAATTAGCCAAGAGGCACAAAACGCGAAGTAAAATAAACTAAATCAATCAATCAATCTTAAAAATGGTTTTAGGTCTAGTTTCACCAACGATCCATACAGCACAAATCTCCAAGGGATATCCATTGGATATCCACGATGTCCCGATCAGATCCATCGATGTTATGGATATCCATTTGGACATCCCTCTGAATATCCATTGAACGTCCATGGGATACGCAGAACTAAAACAACCAATTCTAAATAACAAATATGTAGCCCATAGAAATAAAATTAGTGAATTGAATTATTGAAGCATTGTATTTTGGTATTAAAACAATTTTTGTTCGTTGTGATATAACGATATAATCATTCTTCATAATACTTACTCATTTCTTTTGGGAAGGGAACGTGTCCCCGTGCCCCTCCCGCTAAATCCGCTAATGACCCCACCCCTTGAAAATAGATGGACACGCCTGTGCTTTTTTCAGTTGCAAAACCCGAAGACTTGTTTCCATGATAATCTCTGTGTTTGTTAACTTGAGGTAATTCCCAATCTTTCATTTGTTTTTGGATTTCAATCCATTCAAAATGTTGTCTAAGCATTGTTTTCAATTATTATCGATGTGTGACTGTAAGTGATGATTGAGTATACTTTCTGCCACTTCAATATCCAAAATACTTTGGTAGCGTGGGAGTAGATGCTTCAATAATCATTCTACGAGCTCTTGCCCCACCTGGGCGTGTCCATTCATACTACTGACAGAAAATAGAGCAAACGACAATTTCATTTCAAGTTGAGCAATAAATATTTCCCATACGGAGCGGGCTGAAAGGTGGGGTAGTAAATCATAATGCTAATAGCTCCTTTAGGAACTATCAATTCATACATTTGAGATTTATTTCTAATTGGTTTCGCTTTTTTAGCGATGTTTTCTCCAGCACGCTGCACAGCGCAAGTAAGTGGGAAGCAACTGTTTTCATTTTACGCTGGCAGATGGCAGTGCGTGCGGCGGTAGTGGTGTAAATCGATAAGCTGGTCGCTGGGACTGGGTTCAGGAGCCTCGTTCAAGGACAAGGTTACAGCGTTGAAAATTCCCCGCTTGCGACCGTGCCTGTGCCGAGCCGGGCATCGTTTTGTGCACGTGCCGCACGTCTTTGCGCCAAGTCGAACCGCACACTGCCACCATTGCGCCTAGGTCAGCGAGCATCGACTGTGGTTGTCGGGCGGTGCGAGTAAACGCTCTGCACCAAATCGGTGGTGTTTTTCACACGAGGAAAGGGACTCCTGTGCGCAAACAGAACCGGACATCGTCGCCGAAACGGTGACAACGAGAGATCGTCGGGTGTCACCGGAAAATTTTCAGTGTCAGTTACTGTGTTTACTGTTTTGGGCTGTCGCCTCACGTGAAAACACAAGTACCCCCTCCCCCTTTTCGCGAATTCAGCGACTGTCAACTGTTACAGTGTGTGTGCGGTGGACAACCAGGCTGTTTCAAATGTGACACAAACACGACAGATTTTTGCAATCACTGTGTTGAGTGACAAGTGTGAGGGGTGACTGGGGGTCTTCTGATGCCCCGGTCCACAAGGCGTGTTATTCTCTGTGGACTCGTGTGTCAGTGAGAGGAAGTTGATAGTTAATACTAATAGTAATAATAAGAGTGTTTATAACGCACCGTGCCGGTTCGGACTCTTTTGACTGACATGGCCACCAAAGACTTCAGGATGCCGTCAACACCTATCGTCTCGTCGACATCATCGTCACCATCGTCGACGATGCCTCCTCCCCCACCTAAACTGAAGATCGAGCAGAAGGATCGAGGTCAGGAAGAGCCGTCAAGTTCCATACCAGATCTGGGTGAGTTCCACTTTCACTTTTCACTTTCAACCGCCCCACGTGCTTTCACTTTCATTATTAGTGGAGGAGCAGTGCTTGTGTTTACAATTTGGTATTGTGTTGTTTCAGTGCATGTATCTGTTTTGTTGCAGCTATCGTTGGTCGTGTGTTGTAACTTGTGACGTACTAATGATCAAGGTTAACGTTACACGTTCGCCCTCACTTTAGTTGTAAATGTCATGACAGTAATGAAAATTTCCTTTATTCGTTAATTCAATTGAGGCTCCCAGTTCACTTATATGTACTTCTCAACGTATCTGCACAGAAATTAAATAAGAAAATGTTTGTGGTCCTACCGAGTTTAGTTCTGTATCTATTATGGTACCATGAACAAGGTCATGCCCCCCCCTCTTTTCTTAGTTCTTCCTTTACATTATTTACTTTTGCATGTGTTTGTTACGGACTGAAAAATAACTTTGCACCATATATTGCATCTCGATTTTGCAAATATTTGTACCAAAGAAAAAGGAATTATGAATTTGTAGGAGCTTTATTGCATGCTTTAATGATTTCACAACGTTATCAGTTGTCTACCAACTACAAAAAAGCGACAGTGCTCACAAGAGATTAATTGTCGTGGGTTTGTTATCATGAGCACACCTTTATCGACAATGAGTACAACATTGTTGCTTCGTATTGTTAGCTGATTGTTGAGGCGATCTTGGAGATAGGATGGTACTACTGAGTAACAACTTTTTTTAAGTGGCAAGACAGTCTGCCAATTTTCTTAGCGTCATTGTGTCCTTTTTATTATTAGGTTGTGGGTGGACAGACACGTTTTGCGTACAAGCCTCGTTTCCTCAGGCAACACGGAATTCGTTATTGATTTCGGTTCCATGTGCGTACGACTCTAGGCGTTGTGCGTTATTCACGCATTGCGTGTTCCCGTCTCTTCTTCCCCGGGACTCCCAACATGGACTCTTCCCGGTTTCTAATCTTGAGGAGTTTGGCTCCGTGTCGTGTCTGCACAGTCGCCCAGTTCGCAGTTGAGGAGGTCGGTGCCTCGACTCGGGGGAAATGACCTACTCCGCTCTAGGTCATTGCCACAGCGCGGCGCTGCAGACCCTTTTTGCAAGAAGCCCTGGAGCGCCCTTTCCCTCTCGTCCAGCCCCTCCTTCCCCCTCCCGCCAGCACTGCAGCAGTCCTCCAAAGAATTTTTCGGGGGAAAGGGCTGAAAGCAGATGTAACGCACGCATCTACTCACGCAACGACATAGGGGAGGTTGTTGTGACCACACCTGTGAGTGACGCGTGGAACAAAAAGGGTAGGCAGCTGCGTCGGGACCAGGGAGACACACCAAACCAGATTTCCGTGGCTGGGAGCCCAGACAGAGCCTTGTGAAAAGCGGGTGAATAAAATGCCACCATTTTTTGATGCTTTGTTACCGATTGCCATTCATGTCCGCTGCCTAGGAGACTGCTGTAGCATCCAGTTGTGGACTCGTTACGTATTTCTGGGGCAGACTGACCGGTCCGCTACCTCCCCCTGTTTTTTCTTTAGAGAACTAATCAGCACACACTGAGACTGCAGTGTGCCTCCATTTTTAACAAAGAAACTACTGAAGCCGCTAGAACAAATATAATGGACTGAACAGTCCAATAAATTCCGACTTGGCAAACCAAACGGTAGTCTGAAGGATCCAATCTATGTCTATCCAGTGTATTCCATTATAAAGATAGGGCAGTAGTGGAGGCGATGTGATCATCACCACGCTCCGACAGCCTTTATCCTCATGGTCTCTCCCAGGTGCTCCTGTATGAGAGGTTGGGCGAGCAGGGGCATTGTCTGAAAATTTTCGAACCCGATTCTCCCAGATGACAGTCGCACACCATACCGACCGCGACTCACACATAACACTTTACCAAAGATGAATGTAATATACAGGAAGTTCCAGTACAAACCAGTTCAGCAAAGATATAAGCGGTACTGACGCGAGGTCAGCACTTCGAGTCCCGTCGATGCTGTTTTTTTGGTTTTCGAGAACGAAGTCCGGAACTTGTTTTCAAGTAGCTCCCAAATTGTCCTCGCGATGCGGAGTCGCACCTGAGATTTTAGAGCTTCTACTGGGGATCGAACCCGGGACCTCTCGCACCAGAGGCGAAAGCACTAAACCGCCCACCAAGAAAAGATGGTGCTAAACAACAGTCTAACAACCGCCAATGGTGTAAAATACATTAATTATATTTCCAAACAACAGCCTATGCCGTAACAAGATACCAATGATTGATCGAACCCAGGACCACTTGCACCAGAGGTAAGAGCACTAACCGTTCGGCTATGCGAGAACTTTTTATACAAGAATACGAAGATTGCGCCTTCTTGTAGTAGCGATAGCAGTAGCATAGAACACTTTAGTTATGTCTCCCGTAACATGTAGTGGCGAAAATAATAACCAATCACGCTCGAGCACATGACATTTTACGTTGCGCGAGGCAGTCGTGGGGGTGACTATAAGGGTAGATGGAATGAATGAAAACGTGGGAGTAAAACGGAGTAACATCCGATGAAACTTGGTCCGCGCATGCGCAGTAGCAACTTGGATCCGTGCTTCGCAAGAGGCGGGTCAACAACACGGTGGAATGTACAGTGAGGTGCATAAGTATTACTAGACACATTATCCATCACTGCTTTCATTGGTTTTCCTGTTACAACCAATAAGCATATAGCGCTGCGGTTATAGACTGATTGATTGTGTTTTGGCGCAATTCTTGAACCTCTTTCACGATCATGGAGTCTTTACTTTACCGAAGGAATTACCAAGTACTAAAAATTATACCAGCAAACTACTTGATTACCGCTTGTTGGATGATATGAGTAGACCCTATTCATGTGTACAGTCGCGGACAGTTTTGGGTTGTAACGATCCCATTGGATGTCAATGGGACTGTTACAAGCAGAAGTGTCCGTGACTGTACAACATCGAGACAATAATGAGCCGACATCCAATGGGATCGTTACAACCCAAAACTATCCGCGACTGTACGAATGTATAGGGTCTACTCATATTATACAACGCTAAGGGGCCCGGGTTAGAATCCCGGCCTGGGCATGGATGTTCTCTGTGAGTGTCTCTTCATCAATTTCATCATACTCAGGTACGCTAATCGAGACTCGACATACTGTTTAAAAGTAGGATCCTAACCGCTATGCCTGCACCGGTTTCGAACACAGGTCTCCTTGATTACAAAGCTACAGCGTCACCAGTACACCATTGGGAAGGCCCGCAGCGTCCACAAACAATTCATGTAAAATAAATCTATGAATGTATCCGAAGTATATAATATACATATTCTTAAAATAACAAACCAAGAATCCTATAAACATTGCATTTTTCTATTTATTTTAATATGAAATTTCTTGATAGGGCAAATGGTGGAATATATAATGTTTTATATTATTACAGAATAATTATATCTGTCCCCTAAATAATAATGACAATAATAATTAGCCTTAAAATTTATTATTATTATTACATATGAAACACTTCTTATTATATGATGAACAACATGCAAGGTAATATTCATACACTCCAGAAATGCTTGCGTTCAATTCCCAGGCAATCTAGACCGTTTTCAATTTCTCTACTCTCTCCTCTATTCGATGCGCGGAGCAGCCAATCAGAAATGACCTTCAACCATATTGTTTACCCGCTCGTGTGAGTGTTATTTATACACCCAAATATCGATTCAGTTCGGTTTCATACCTTGTAAACTTGACGTGGAGAAACTTCATAAAAATAATGTAACGCCGATTGCCCGAAAGAAATGCAGAACTTGACTAGCTGAATTAAATCAAATATAGCATCAATTTTGACTTAACATTTCCAAGTGCGCTGTATGAAGAAGCCTTACCTGTGCAACGAACCAATCACAGGAAAACACTATATTTTGCCCAACCAACATTTAGTTGATAATTTGGTAACCGTAACGAAAAACAGATGTCACCCTTCAATAAAGCTGATACTTTTTGGCTAAATTATTTGGTAATTCTAAAGAATGGGTTCGATTTGGTCAGATTTAAGGGGAGGAATGGTTCTGGTGAACTCTAATTTATTTGTTGCATATTTGAACGTAAACATTTTATCACCAGTGTCCGTTTTATTTTTATTTCAAATATTTTTTTATGTATAACAGTATAACAGTCATATAACTATAGTTTGGCGATCGAAACGGTGTTCTAGTAGGATATATTGTAAGCCCTTTCTAGGCCAGTGCAGGTGTTTTGTCATCGATTGTGGGTGGTGCAACCCCTTTAAGGTTGTTTGTGAGGGCCAAGGCCTGCCTATACTTTTCGTTGATGTAGTTTTGAATACCTCGACAAAAAAAAAACAGACTAGAAATCTAATGGCTTTTCAGTGGGATTTCAACAATGACAACATGAACGATTCACAGCAAAATATTGCTCTTTCTTACATTACAAGATATGTTGTAGATTGTACAGGGTGTCCAAAAAGTCACGCAACCGAGACATTGAACGTGCGTAACTTTTGTACAAGAAACGATAGAGACGTGAATCTTACACTGGGTATTACTTTGTCTATATGGATATTTTTTAAACATTAAACAAGAATATCATACTCTACATGAACGTTCAGTATGCGTAGAAAGTTACTAATGTGTAAGAAAGTTTTGTAAGAAGCAAAAAGGAACATGGATAAAAGACAGCTATGGAGTCGCTTGCAATAATTTTCTATGTACAGTCACGGACACTGCAGGCTTGTAATGAATACATTGACTTCAATGGACTCGTAACAAGCCGGCAGTGTCCGTGACTGTACATGGATAGTCTGTGGATATTTATCGAATTAAAGAAAGAACGATAAAATTCTAAGCATTTTATGCATTACAGACAATTCATAGCACATTCATAAAAAAGTGTTGTTTTTTTTTCGAAAATGCGAGGTGTACTGGCAACATTGGTCGTGTCAGATGGCAGTTCCAGGTGCAGCTGGTATCTGACTATGTTATTCAATTAATGCCCAGATGAAATAAAATATTTGAAGTTTATCGCACCTAAGACTAACTTTTTATGGGTCGAAGGAGAAGGTTGCATCCCCAACAGCCCCCCCCCCCTTTGGCATGCCTCTGATTTCCACATAAAGCTTCAGCCATACTTAGAGGCTTGTCAACACAGTCACGTAAACGATAAGAACTAGCAAACATTTCCTCTTGCGCATGCCTCATCTTGACACTTTTCAGCATTCGTCTACTCTCTCTCTCTCTCTCTCTCTCTCTCTCTCCCTCCCTCCCTCCTTCTCTCTCTCTCTCTCTCCCTCCCTCCTTCTCTCTCTCTCCCTCCTTTTGGAGGATAAAGGAAGATAACACATCCGAGAAAAGAATTAAGGCCAAAGTGCAGAACTGGAGGCAGACTGTCACACACTTTTGTCGACCTTGAAAATAAGGTCACTTCTGATTTTCTACTTTGATAGGCCTTATCGCAATGATGGAATGTCGCTTCGGAAATAAACTATGATAGTCTGGTCAATGTCATATTACCCGATACATGTATTTGCAGTTCGGTCGTCACATACTTAATCTGATGCGCGTGTGGGTCATGACTCTCAAATTGCACGAAACATGTTCGTACCTGTCAACGAGATTGTAGTACAGCTGGACCAAGGAGAGAAAAACCCTTCGACCTAAGCGAGCAGAGAGATGCTTGCCATGTAAGCGTTGCCAAAATGTGAAAAGTTCGTCAACACATTGTCTCTTTTACACTTTTATTCGGTCCCAAGAGCTAGAGGAGAAAACAAATGACTGTACACCTCAGTTCGCGGTGTGTAAGGAATGATTCTTTCGAAAGGTATACCCAAATGTCATCTAGGGATGACCAAATCTGGATACAATTTTATACGGATATCGGATATACAGATATCCGAATTATCAGATTATCCGAATGTGTGTGTGCATTATCCAGGCTATCCACATATTATTTTATTCGTCATTTTCGTATTTCACGTTACGTATTTTCTACAAATTATTAATCGAATATCCAGATTATCCATAGCATCCGAAACGGATATCGGATAATTTCAAATCCGCATATCCGTTATCGTGATTTTGTGTCCATCCCGAATGTCAAGCTCCCTTCCACGTAGTACACCACGGACTGCAATTTGCAAACTAGCGAGGCTTTGGCGTCTGGACTCATAGCCAGGAAAATTATGTGTGGAGCTCGAGTTGTTTCGTGCATAATTGTTTGTCATTTTCCCTTCATCCATTTCATTTTATTACCATTCATCCTCATCTTCGCGATTAGCCAAAAGTGGCAAAAAAGAGAAGTAAAATCAAATCAAACAATCCACGTCAGTTCCTGAGTATGCCGGGGGATTTCTCATTGTCTTATTGCCGTCCCAGATTCGAAACCAAAACTGCACCGTGCTTCAACTAGATTACATACAACAGATTGTTTAGTATACTTCAGAGATAATCTCCATCGAAAAGCAATTTTAAGTTATAACTTATTTATGAACGTATAGAACTAGGAATGTTGGGTGTTTTAATTCTTCGCCCACTCTCCTATCTTGTCCTTTATATCTTTTTTTATGGCTGTCAGAGCCGTAAAGGCTTTTAACAAAATTCTTGGCATGGGCCAGAATACTGAGAATTTCGTCAAGGCCAGCATGTTGGCCCCCTACGCTTCCCAAGGTAGGCTTCCATGAACAAAAGAACCAGCGTAGAAGGGACAAGGACACTGCCAGAACGAAGTATTAAGTACTATGAAAACAAACATCATCTGGTCTACCTAGAGCACAATAAAAGTACAAAGTGTAATTAGTTTGCTTCACCCTTTCCGTAATCTTTTTGATGATTTTTCCTGGAGTTTTCCAAATTGGAAAAAATGCGACCTATGCGAGTCAGACATTAGATTCCAGGTCATAGACTGCAGTGTAATAACAATAGCCCAACTTTCTGCAATTTTCAAACAGAGGCTTACTTAACCTTCAAGCCTTTCTAGATTTTCGCATTCTTTTGTATGTCATCACAATATTTCTTCGTGCTTGTATTTTGTGTTGCTTTACGTCGCTTTTCTTCCACTTTTGGCTAATCGCGACGATGGTAATGATCAGATGAAATTGATGAATGGGAACTCAACAAGATCATCTATGCCCAGGCGGGGACTCGAACCCGGGAACTTTGGTGGCGAGATCGAATGTCGACTCTTATTGCTCACTCCCTTTTATTCTTTATTTATTTCATTGCATTTTCTTTCATGTTTCCTATGTCGTTTTCTCCTATTCTCTCCCGTCCTTGTCTAAGCCGACCTCCATGGCGGAGTGGTTAACACAACGCCCTACGATCGCAGAGGTCCAGGCCCGGGCTTGGGTGTTCTGTGTGGGTGTCCCTTCATTAATTTCACCATTTATTCTCATGTTCGCGAGTAGTCAAAAGTGTTAGATGCGAGTAATCGAGGTGAAATAGGGTGTGTCTCCAGACACATCCAGATGCTAACAGTCACGAAAATTGATTGTTGTAAGAGCTCTAAACCTGCCCCTCCTAACCTATGCATTAAAACTACGCGGAATTATAATTGCAATTAATGCATATATGGTGAGGTTAAGAGGGCCAGTTTTAGAGCTTTTACAGCAATCAATTTCGTGACTGCTAGCAGCTGGATGTGTCTGGAGACAGACCCAGTAAAACAAGCCAAATCAATCAATAACCCTTGTCTTAAAACAATTCTGTTTACAATCTCTTGTAATGAAGTCGCAATTTTTCTTTGCAATGCATATACCACTTCAGAATACGACCATGTTTCCTTGTTATCACTGCAGTATTTCGTACATCACAATCAAAGACCGACCGCCCTTCGGTTTCTTCAACATGTCTCTACGACGAAGCGTGTATTTAAATTGACTTGGGTGTGAACATTCGCTGGCAAACTCCAAGAGACTATTCATCTTCCGAGAACAGAATCCCGTTGGCGCTGTCAGTCGACAATGCGCATTCCTCCCAGTAGTGACGTGTGAGCACTTCTCACACCAGAACTCGACCCCCGTCACTTTCCATGCAGAAACCTTTCCTTTTCTTCTTTTTCAACCTCGACGCGGAACGCGCTAATGCACACTCTGGAGAAGTCAAGGTCGTTTCATTTGCACCGCACTGGGAAAAAGGAATTACGTTCTTTCCAGGTTATTGCACTGGTAGCTTGTCCTTCCTGTTCTTTGCAGGGCGGGTCTGAGGAGGTGTTTCAGGACTCTTTGATTGGTTAAAAATGTGCTGCCACAACTAGCAGGACTATCCTTGAGCTGATGAACTATTAGAGGTTTTACAGCCGCTTCATATTTTTCGGGTAAAAATTGCCTTTCAGGCTCCAATACCCAGAGATCCAAGCGCTTCCACCTTCTTTTGTTTCCAGTCAGTGCATTGCCCTTCCTTCTTCCATTCGCGGAGGTGCCTCGAGGACATGGAGGCTCTTGACCCTCGCTCTACCCCTTTTTCTTCCCTCTCCTTTCCCTTTCTTCATGTTTACCTCACTTCCTATCAGCCACCTGCATCTTTTTCGGGGTCGGCCGTCGAAAACAACCTGGTAAAAATGATGGTTTTTACAGCGACCGGCTGCCGCTGAAAGTAAGAGTGACAACAGGTATCTGGAATGATTATGGCTCGCTCCAGTAATTCCCGACTGTATAGTCCCCTCATCAATTTAGTCTTTTCAAGGTCTGTGAAAAATCGTAGCTTGTCGTTGAAGGACATTTCATCTGTTGTTATTGTTTGCAAAGCGGCAGGGGCCGTTGTGTTTGAAGGCCCAGACTGTGCCTTATTCTTTGGACATTTTGATTGCCTTTTGGGCTCCCCCTCAATGCGTAACCTTGAGCAAGTTCTTTTCAAATATATACCTATATAAAACAGAGCTCGCAACAGTTTCCGAAAAATGTACCTAATACACCAACAATCTAGTATGGCGTATGGCAAGAATGAGGGTCAGGAATTTACAAAACATAAAATGTGGGCTAAGAGGAGCAAACAGCGGGCAGGGATATTACTGGGAGGTTATCCCACCGTAATAAATGTGTCAATGGCTGCTCAAGAGTATGCTATACCTTTTCCATGTGTCCTTCATAAAATTGCGTTTTATTGCTAGTTCATGTAATATGTATGAGTGAGTGTGAGAGGTTGGTTAATGGTTATGATGATCCGACGTTTAAGGCAAAGAGATTTTCCTTGGTATTCACTTCCAATTGAACGAACCGCGACCGATCTACGGGTAAATTTCCATTACCACTGTCGGGTAGAAATTTGAACGATAGAGGGCTTATACGTTTCATATTTTACCTCATTTTTTTGCCCTACTAGCGATTGTGAGGATGAAATGGACATTGGATAAAATTCGTGGGGGAGGGGGGGGTGAGGATGGGTACAAGGAAGGAAAGAGGGAATCGAACCTGCAACCTTCGGCGGCGAGATTGTGAGTCGACCACTCAACACCTCTCGGCCACCGAGGCAGTGGCCTGGTGAGAGTTCACAGCTCTGCTCATTTAACCATAACAAGTGAGTTAATTATCTTGGCGTGCTTCACACAGGAAGGCACAAAATCCTGTCTTACGGGAGACTGAAGATTTTTAATGCAAGTTTCTCATTCAGTTTTTATTTTCGATTTTCCTTACAGACAAAAGGATTAGAATTAGTTATGATCCATCTAATCAGATGACGCTTAGGTTTATGTTTTGTGTTGCGCCATCTATTATCGGCCCAGGTAGTAATTCAAGGTTTAATGTGTGATATGTCTCCGTAACTTGAATCGTCGCGCAGAGATGGTGCCATTAAAGGTTCTAGTTCGAGTCAGCTTCAGCACAGATATTTTTTCCTTCAAGACTTCCGACTTCCAATGAAAACATTGTTCAACTCCTTTCAATTGCTGACTTTGTTGAACGCTCTGTTTCAATGACAATTGAATCGGTTACGAATAACTTAAGTAACCAGGACACAGATAATGTTAATATTTTACATCATAAGTCACATACAATATTAATTGGGATTTGTGTTCATACGAGGTCTAACCAATGTGTATTATGTCTCCATATCCTATTTTACATAACGAAACTAGCAGTTCCGCATAATCAATACACATCCATATGGATATTCAGAAGTGGAGACCTTCAAAAGTAATCTACAAGATTGAAAACGCTATTCACCACCAAGGTCAGTGATACACGAACTACAGCCTTCGGGGATAAAGAAGTCTTGAGGCCAATCTTCGTATCTCTATTATGCCTTCATCTTTTGATAACAAGATTCTACGCGGCTGTCAGGAAATAATAAAAAGGAAAAGGTTTCTGATTGTGCAACGGCATATTTGTGTACAGCTTGCACAACACTTTTGAGGGTATCCTTGAAACAACAGTCCGGGCATTTCCTTATGTAAGCTGCAGTTAAGAATTCGAGGAAGAGAGAAGGATGAGTCGAGGTTGTTCCTAGAACGATGTGTCTCCACGGGGTCAATCAATGAAGGATTCTTACTTGCTCACTTACTTTCTTCTTTCTGTTCCTATTTTACTTTATTTGATTCTCTCCCTCTCTTTCCTTCTCTTTCACTGATTCCTTTTCTTCTTTTTATGTCACTCAATCTTTCTCTCTTCCCTCTAAACGTTGTCTTTCTTTTCCCTTTCTTTATTCTATTTCTCTTTCTTTCTTTCATCTATTCCTCTTTTCCTCATTTCTATTTCACTCCATTCATTTCATTCTATCTCCCTCTTTCTACAGCTCTATTTCTTTTCTCTCTATCTCTATATCTTCTCTTTCTCTAGCTCTATTTCTTCAGTTTCTCTCTTTCTCCAGCTCTATTTCTTCTTTCTCATTCTCTAGTTCTATATCTTCTCTTTCTCTAGCTCAGTTTCTTCTCTTTTCTCTCTCTTTCTCTAGTTCTATTTCTTCTCTATATCTAGCTCTAATCCTTCTCTTTATCTAGCTCTATTTTTTCTCTTTCTCTCTTTCGCGCACTCTTTCTGTCTCTTCCCCTCATTTCTTTATTTTTCTTTCCTCCCTTTGCTCTATTTCCTCTCTTTCCAATTCCTTTTCTCCCCTTCGTTTCTCCGTATTTCACTGCTTTATTTCCTTGCCTCTATATTTCTGTTTTCGTTTCCTTTTTTTACCCCCTTTCTTTTATAGTATCTTTCTCTCGATCTATTTCCTCTTTCTTTCCTTTTCTTCTCCTCTCTTCCTCACCTCTGTATTTCATTCACTTTCTCCCTTTTCCTCTGTGTTTAAATTTTATTTTATCTATTTCACTCCCTTCCTTTCACTGTAACCTATTTTAGTCGCGACTGTGTTTGCGTATTTTACATTGACTCACGAAAACGTTTAAAAAGACGGATCAGTCAGCGCTTTCAGATATCGCATGGGAGACGTGCTTTTTTTCCCCCACCCTGCCCGTCGCCAACCAGCCACGCCGGTGGAATTGTGGGAAACGGATAAGTCATATCAATGAGTCAAGTCGAGGACCTTGAACCAGACCCAGTTCCAATAGACGCTGACTCATTGCTAAGTGTCAACGCCTCACGTGAGGAAAAAAAAAAGCATTCATTTTCATTGCTACCTGCGCGAACCCATAGACGCAGAGCTGTGGAATTATCGTGATGTGCAAAGCTCAAATTTACATCTTCCTGCAGCTAATGCGCATGAAATTTGCACTACAGGAAGATCGGGGGAAAGGGGGGGGGGGCTGGACTCACTATCTCGCCGCCAACGGCGCTACTTACAGGTTCTGACTTGTGCGTGGGTGTTCCGCTGTAAAATGTATGAATTTCCGCACGGAAGCACGTAAGAGTCTGTACATGCCACGGTGTTCAAGTCAGTGTGGCCAACTTTTAATCAATGTGTACCTAGGAGCTAAGGGCGGCTGGAGCGTGGTGCTGATCGCCTCCACATTGGCCGAGAACTTCATCGTACCTTCCAAACCCTAGAACAGCCACATGCAAATATATTGTTGGAAAATCCTCATCTGATATGATCTACCCCTTCAACCGAACCACAATCTCCCGAACTGTACCGACTTAAAACAAAATCGTATACTATTTTCATTTCCCTTGCTCTCTCTTAGTCAATTTATCTCTTAAATTTTGAACAGGACAGACATACACAAACATCCATGGCTTGCGTAGGAATCGAAGGCGAAACCCATGATAAAGAGAAGAAATAGAGCTAGAGAAAGAGAAGAAATAGAGCTAGAGAAAAAGAAGAAATAGAGCTAGAGAAAGAGAAGAAATAGAGCTAGAGAAAGAGAAGAAATAGAGCTAGAGAAAGAGAAGAAATAGAGCTAGAGAAAAAGAAGAAATAGAGAAAGAGAAGAAATAGAGCTAGAGAAAGAGAAGAAATAGAGCTAGAGAAAAAGAAGAAATAGAGCTAGAGAAAGAGAAGAAATAGAGCTAGAGAAAGAGAAGAAATAGAGCTAGAGAAAGAGAAGAAATAGAGCTAGAGAAAAAGAAGAAATAGAGCTAGAGAAAGAGAAGAAATAGAGCTAGAGAAAGAGAAGAAATAGAGCTAGAGAAAAAGAAGAAATAGAGCTAGAGAAAGAGAAGAAATAGAGCTAGAGAAAGAGAAGAAATAGAGCTAGAGAAAGAGAAGAAATAGAGCTAGAGAAAGAGAAGAAATAGAGCTAGAGAAAGAGAAGAAATAGAGCTAGAGAAAGAGAAGAAATAGAGCTAGAGAAAAAGAAGAAATAGAGCTGGAGAAAGAGAAGAAATAGAGCTGGAGAAAGAGAAGAAATAGAGCTAGGGAAGAAAGAGAATGAAGAAATAGAGCTAGAGAGAGAAGAAATAGAGCTGGAGAAAGAGAAGAAATAGAGCTAAGAAAGAAAGAGAATGAAGAAATAGAGCTAGAGAAAGAAGAAATAGAGCTAGGAAAGAAAGAGAATGAAGAAATAGAGCTAGAGAGAGAAGAAATAGAGCTGGAGATAGAGAAGAAATAGAGCTAGGATAGAAAGAGAATGAAGAAATAGAGCTAGAGAGAGAAGAAATAGAGCTGGAGAAAGAGAAGAAATAGAGCTAAGATAGAAAGAGAATGAAGAAATAGAGCTAGAGAGAGAATAAATAGAGCTGGAGAAAGAAGAAATAGAGCTAAGAAAGAAAGAGAATGAAGAAATGGAGCTAGAGAAAGAAGAAATAGAGCTAGGAAAGAAAGAGAATGAAAAAAATGGAGCTAGAGAAAGAAGAAATAGAGCTAGAGCAAGAGAGAGGCAGAGAGGAAATAGAGCTAGGGAAAGAGAGAGCGACAGAGAAGAAAGAGAGCTGGAGAAAAATAGAGAAAAATATAAAAATAAGGCTAGAGAAGGAGAAGAAATAGAGATAGGAAGGAGAGAGAGAAAGAAGAAGAGGGGATAGGAAAGAAAGAGAATGAAGAAATAGAGCTAGAGAGAGAAGAATTAGAGCTGGAGATAGAGAAGAAATAGAGCTAGGATAGAAAGAGAATGAAGAAAGATGGAGGGAAAAAGATAAATAAAGCTAGAGAAAGAGAGAGAAAAAGAGAAGAAATATGGCTAGAGGAAGAGAGAGAAGGAAGGAGAAGAAACAGAGCTAGAGAAAAAATATATACGTATATAAACTGAACTCCGTGGCTCAGCAGTCCTGCCAGGCGGCTTTTTCATTGAGTGACACGTGAGATGAACGCATCGAGTCCCATCGCCGCTGTTTTCTGGGTTTAGAGATCAGAGTCCGCAACTATTGCTTCCCAATAGCTCCGCAATTGTCCTCACGACACTGAGTCAACGTTGAAACTTTTGTAACTCCCATCAGGGATCAAACCCAGTAACGCTAAGCATTTTGCTAATCTATATGTGTGTGTTAAAATAACCTTGTTGACGTTCGTTTGTTTCTAGGGGGAGAGATGATCGCTGTTTACTCGTATATTGACGTAGTGTTATATATATATCAAGATGCGTCTGAGAGGGGGAGGGGTGGTAAGGGTGAACCCTAATCCACACATGGTTTCGTAAGCCTGTTACGAAGTTGCTTAATGCGACATCAGCGTAACATCAGCGCTACGCCACACAATTAAAGACAAAACAGGTTGGTTTCGATTGGTGCAAATCGAGGGATTGGGGAGGGACAATCATGAAAGTCGCCGCACTTATGACTCGACACTGACAAACGTTCAAGGCGCGAGAAGGTCCCTGCAATGATTATGATGGAATAGAAAGCAAGGAAGGCGAGGGAGGGCACGATCGATTTGTATTCCACGTGTATCGTTTTTTGCCCCCCTTCCCCAACAACACGTGAATAATGTAGGGTCGAACTAAATAATTCTCCCCCTCCCTTCCTTACAAGCAGTATCATAAGTGGGGCAAAATGTTTCTTCTCGCATGTGTATGGTGATTGCCCTCAAGCGGACGTGATGTTTGTCTTCGGCTATGGTTGTTCCTCTTCTCGCATCTCCATCCGATTATTTACCGTCTTGTAATGAAAGGTTCCCGGGTTTGTATTCTCAAAAGAGGGCAAAATAAAAGTAAAAAAGTCACACGCATGCGCTCAAGCCCTTCCACCTGTTTGTAAGTGTGCGAGCCTTCAGTATTACAGCACCCCTAACGTGTTTGCCACCTAGCAATACGCAAGAGTTTAGCGGGTTGCTGAACTTTTAGGATATATTGTTCTGTTTAGGGATATGGTTCGAGGCACAATATTTATTTCATCGGGAAAAGTATCTTCATTGTTGTGAAATGTTTTGTGAGGGACAGCTCTTGGTTCCTACAGAATATCAATAAATACTTAATATATTATTATTTGTTGTATATACTATTTCTTGCCCTTATTTCTCGCTTACCCTTTCTCTCTGTCTTGCTTGCTTACTCTTTCTCTCTTTTCGCTTCCTCTTTCTCTCCCTCTCCATCTTTTGCTCGTTTACTCTTTTTCTCTTTCTTGCTCGCTTATTCTTTCTTTGTTTCTTCTTCTCTCTCTTGTTCGCTTACTGTTTCTTCCTTTCTCTTTACCTTCTTAGCTTACTTTACTTTCTCTCTTTTGCTGGCTTATTCTTCCTGTCTGTCTTGCCTGTTCGCTTACTTACTCATAATCTTTCTCTTTCTCTTATTCGCTTACTCTTTCTCTCTCTCTCTCTCTTTTGCTTGCTTACTTTTATTTCATTCTCTCTTGTTCGCTTATCTTTCCCTGTCTTGCTTGCTTACTCTTTTTTCATTCTCCCTCTTTTTCACTTAGTCTTTCTGTCTCTCACTCTCTCTCTCTTGCTTGTTTATTCTCCCTTTCTTTCTCTCTTTCTTGTTCGCTTACTATTTCAATCTCTCTTTCTTGCTTTCTCTCCTTTCCTCTCTTTCTCTCTCGCTCGCATACTCTTCGTTCTGTTTTCGTCTCTTGTTCGCTTGCTCTTATATCTTACGTACTTCCCCACCTATTACAGCCTTCTTACACCCTTCCTCATATCATATCATTCTTCTCTTTATTTATATTAGTTGTTTTCTATTTTCTCTACTATCACAGGAGTAAAAGAAAAAAATCAGCAGCAAAGCAAAACACGACGAGACGTTATTTCACACCCAACGTACGCATAGCGTGATCGCACCGAAACCTGGAGAGATCACGCCTTCCTCGTTTCGACGTCGGCGCATGCGCAGACGCTGGCACGTGCCCTTCCTCGTGGAGTCCGACATGCGACCGGCAAAAACCTTCCCCACCGCGTCTACGGCCCGCTTATAGTCGGTCACTTCCAGCGTTTCTACGTTCGAGGATATCGATCCAGTGACCTCGGCAAAGGGCAAACTGCGTGCCTCCCTCACGCGAACACCCTTGTACCTGTACAACCAACCCTCTCCATCCCCCTTACCCCCCCCTCGGGCTGCCGGCGTTATTGATTTCTGTTTTCACCCCTCCGTAACAGGGGCGGTAGACATAGTGGTGTCGACCTATTCCAGCCCCCGTATCCATGACAACGGGAGAGTTGCTTTTCACCAACAAAAGCGCGCCCTTCTGCCTTTAAAATAAACGGGGGTATTTCTCAACTGCGGAGATTTCAGTGAATTTAAAATGACCTGCGTGCTAATTTTGTCAACTTGATTCTTATGCGCCTTAACGGCAGGTAAAAGTATGTTGATGCGCTTTTGTTAGGGCCTACGTGACGTATTGCTCTTTTAAAGTAATGATGAGTCAAATGTGTACGTTTTGGAACTGTTGTGGGTTGAATTTCAATTTTGTACTCTATAATGTTCCTTATTTAATAATAGTTCCTCAATTTGTTTTTATACCTTTTCATGTTATTTTCTGCGTTTATATGATTTGGTAGATTAATGAATATTTAGATCGCCATCTGATTTGGTGTTTTAAGTCCACTTTATGCGCAGTAAGGCTAATCGGGACTGGACCTACAGTTTAAAGTGGAATCCGAACCACTTGTGCCTCCACCGGGTATCGAACCCGGGACCCCTTGATTACAAGGCATTGCGCCATGGGGAGGCCCCTTAGATCGCCATCTGTTGGGTCCTTTTTGAACTAATGTAATTCTGGGGAAGAATGGTTTTAGAAGTGGTTTATTTCAGGTGTTATATGTGCGTTCTATTACGCTTCGTGTTGTAATATTTCTTCTCCCATATAATAACATTTCATAAATGTACAATGAAGAAAAGTTAAAATTTTGCATTTCCTAAACAACGTTCTTCACGATGCTCCATGGTTTATACCTGCTAAAATTCTAATGGCTCGATTTTGTTTTCTAAATGCCTCTAACTTGCCGGTGAGTCCTCTTCAAAATTATATTTCATAATTCATTAGCGAATGAAACATTGCATAATATATCTGAATTAGTAAATTTGTATTAAGAGTTTGTTTTAATATTCGCAGTGTATATATTTTGGAATTGTCTCACTACCTGTCCCTCTATGGTCATCTCTATAATTTTCTCCTTATATTACTTATCTGCCACACCCTCTGTTTCTATTTTACTATCCTTTTTCGTTATGCATCTCTTCATATTCCGCATTCGTTTTTTCAACTCTCCCAGTTTATCGATATATCATGTTACTGTTAGTATTTATCTGTATTTCTTCATCTCGCCCTTGCTCCTGCACTCTTCTCTCGCACTCCCTCTCTTGTTCGCTTACTTTCTTCATCTCTCTCTTTCTTTCTTTTTCGCTTTCTTTCTTTTGTGTCTTGTACTCGTTTACTATTTCTCTCCCTCTCTGTATTTCTTGCTTATTTTTTTATTTCTATCTCCGTTCTTTCTTCCCCCTTGCTTGTTCGCTTACTCTTTCTTTCTGTGCTTCTTATCTTTCTTGCTCGCTTACTATATCTTTCTGTCTTTCTTCTTCCTTTACTCTCTCCCTCTTATTTGCTTTCTATTTCTCTCTCTTTTGTTCTCTTACTATTTCTTTCTCTCTCTCGCTTATCCTTTCTTTCTTTCTCTCTCCCTTGTTCTTTCTCTCTCTCTCGATTATTCTTTTTCTTTCTCTCTCCCTTATTCTATCTTTCTTTCTCTCTTATTCTTTCTTTCTCTATTTTATTTATTTCTATATCCATTGTTTTCTTTCTCCCCTCCTTTCCGTCTCTTGCTCGCTTAACTCTATCTTTTTACTCTCTCTCGCGCGCGCTTATGCTTTCATTTCCATGTTCACTTTCGCTCTCTCTATCTCGTTTCCTATCTTGTTTGCTTCTCTCTGTCTCTTCCTCACTCACTCTTTCTTGCTCTCCCTCTCAATTGCTCGCCATTCTCTCTTACTTACTTCCCCACTACTTGTTCCCTCTTACACATTTTCCCCACACCATATCATTTCTCTGCTTACATTACCTCCCCATTTGTTTTCTCCATCTCTCGCATTCTCCAACTTATTTCATCACTCTACCTCCTCTTCTCCCTTGTTCCCTTGCTCGATTTATCTGCTCAGCGTTACGCCATCGCATGTAGAAAAACTAGCTAGAATAACTTTCCGAGCAAGAGGTCAAAACATAAGATTCCGAAAGCTACAATCGCGGTGTAGAAACTTGTAACTGTTTGCATATCATTCGTCGACTCAATATTCTGAGTTACATCACGTTTCTCGAGTCTTGCGTCACTGCAGTGAAGTTTCCTTCTGACTGATGACTGCCGTGGACTGGTCACCTTGTCCCGGACTTTCACCCTTCTTCTCTTTCAATACTCAGTCAAGGTCGGCCACAGTTCTCCAGCTCAGTGGTGCCAACTGCAAATATTTGTCACTAGAGCCGGATGCATAGAATTTGTACTTTGTTTGTTTTTTCTGATTTTTGCGTTATTTTTTGGTGCAGAATTACCAAATGTTTAGTCACCATCGCCTTGTTGTTCTAAACGAGTATTTATCCTGTACACGAAATATAAGAATTGTACTGGATTTGACGCTCCGTTTGTTATCTCTTTGTCAATTTCTACAGTGAAGTCGCGACGATGAGGATAAAGGGATGAAATCGATAATTGGGCAAACACACAACCTTCCTTAACCAAAGCTAGAACCTGAGACCCGGGTACCGAACCCAGGTCTCCCGCGTGGCAGACGCCTTGCCGATTGGACCACAGCAGCGATCGTTCTTGTCAAGTAGCTCCCCAATTGTCCTCCCACCATTTTAGGGGCTCACACTGTGGATCGAACCCGGGACCGTTCACACCTAACGTGGGAGCCCTAGCTGGTTTTGAAACGCGTAATATTTAACTGATTTGTAATATTTATTATTTAAAATAAGCCAATTGATAATAGTCGTGATTATCATTATTACATAAATATGTAAAGAGGTACTATAATAATCAAGGGGACAAGGGTTCGATACGCAGTTGGTCCATATGGTAGTCCGGATCTCACTTTAAGCTGTATGTCCAGTCCCGATTAGCCAATCTGTGAGAAAAAGTGAACTTAAAACTCAAATAGACATGTAACATCACTCATTCATTACCTAGCGTATATCTAGAAAAATTACCTGCTAAAGTCAAAACATTTTTAAATGGAGTACATACAGTAAAACCTCGTTAATGCGGACCCCGATAAGACGGACTTCGCTTGATCCGGACAGGCAAAAGGCAAAAAGAAGAAAGCAGAATCCGTCTAGAAGTCAACAAGAGAACTTCCCAAAGAAAGGGCAGTCAACCACTGATGAAATTCTATTTCCAGCAGACTTTGTACTGTACTGTATAGTGTATTTAGGCCTATGCCCTTTAAATACACCATAATAAACGTGTCTTGTTGCTATAAACAGAGTTTTCATGCACTTTCTACTGTTCTTTTAGGTTATCTCAGTTAATCCGGACTTTCGTTAAAACGGTCAATTTATCCCCTCATTAGTCCGGTTTAACGAGGTTTTACTGTATTTATGGAATAATATAGTTTGCTAGGTAAGTAGCAGCGTGCATTTATATTTGCAGACACTCTCAGTTCAAACTATATCATTCAGTTGTAATCCTTACCTTCATGCACGTTATGTAGAAATAAACTTCATATTACAGAATAAACGTAAACAAGTACATTGTTTATTTAATTATATTGCGTTATAAGGGTTTTTGGGGGTCAGGGTCACCTGTACCCCCCTATGTATGTCCTTGGTTCCTTTGTAGGAAGTGGGCCGAAAATGTGTGGAAGTTTTCAACCCTTGACATAACAAATGCAAGAAACTTTGCCAGCATCCTCAAGCACACTGAGACGAAAAAAAAAAGTACTGATTTTTAATACTCATTGGATGATCGAACAAAGGTTTATTGAAGGACCACCGTTTATATTAACCCCCTCTCCCTCCCACCAAAGCCACCTGCATCCAAAGTATTCATCTTTCCTCACATGGAATCAATTTGCATGTAATTGCATTTAATGATTCTGGAGTCAATGGCCCACGTGGGCTTGCTTGAAACATGTTCTCGCTGGGAGCGAAGAATCCATAAATATGCATTTTCTGGTGGATTCTCGATCTCCAGGAGTTGGAAACACTGCTTCATAGCTTAGGCAGTCGTTAAACCTTGAGCAACATCGTACAGCACAAAGAAGCATAAACAAGCTTCTTTGCAGTACACGCTTGGTTCTTCAGGGAGAACGCGTTGACACAGGAAACTGCTGCAATGTACTAGATGGCATGTTGGTTCAAGAATTCCTAGCATTCACGTCTTAGCGCTTTATTTTAGTAGCTGACGACAACAGTGAGGTCAAATTTTGGGGTCTTTGTTCGAAAGAAATCTGAATTGCGTATGTTCAACAACACAGTAAAAAAGTAAAGGATTCTCCTGAGATGTGAAAGTATGAGCTCTACACATTCACGATCTTACCCATTGTGGTGGTGTTGTGATTAGCACCACACTCCAGTCACCCTCATACCACAGGGTTGTTCCCAGTCATGAGAATGTTTGTCACAGAGACGCGGCGTGTAAGGACTTATGCTTTCTGAGGACACCCAAATGCCAACCTCTCTCTTCCACACCATGTAGTGGTGTACGAAAGGGAGGTTGCCGGGTTTAACCCCCCCTTGAGCTTTTGAAATATTATGGAAAAGCTGTAGGAAAAAATTAAAAATTGCTAATTTATCAGTCAAAGATCTGCGACAGTAATAATAATAATAATAATAATAATAATAATAATAATAATTTGAATTATTATTCCCATGCAGCATGGAGTAAGGAACAACATTCTAAACACATGCGTCTTTAATAGTGAATGCCTAGAAAATAAACACGAATTCTTGAAAATTAAATATGAGGGCAACTATGATTTAAGATAAAAAAAGGTTGTTTTGTACATCAGCTGCAACAATGTTCAACGAACATGTATTTTTCTGTGAACAATGAGCTTTAACTAAATAAAGTTATTGGTTCGTTGTAATCTGCTAATGTAAACAAATGAATACACAATACAAGAATACACAATCACCAGTCCACTTTCCCATTGTTTACGCGGTACGTTTGAATTTCTGAATTCGAACTAAAATAAGCTTAAGTTGGTAAGAACGGCGAAACAAACCAGATGTGAATTATCGTGCCCGTGCATATAGATTTTGAGTGCGGTATTGGCGCGTTTCTCAAAAATCTTTACAGTGTAGTTTGGGATCCGTCTAAACAATCTAAGCGGCCGCAAAGTTCAATTTTGCATTTTTTTGGGGGGGGGGGCCAAAATTCGCGTAGTGACTCTCGCGAGAATTGTGAAAATTCTTTGCTTCGTCGCAGTGTGCCGACGTTATCCCGAACGTTCTTCCCGGTGCTGATTTTGCTTTCCCTTGTGAACTCTCAAGTGATGCTGAGTCTACATCCACTGAAGAAGTGCTTTGTGAATCACCTAGAAGTGATAAATGTGTCGGAATGTCTACAAACTTACTTTTGAACGCAAACATAGACTCAGTGGAATTTAACATGTATTGGTGAGTTCCATAGGTAAAGGTAAGGTAAATTTCCCTATATAGCACAGTGCCATGAAGGCACATGTAGTGGTGTGGTGGGGCCCCACACATTCTCGATCTAGGACATTTCGCGGGTGGTGTGATCAGCACGATGCTCCGGCATCCTTTATCCCCCAGGGTTGCTCTCAGGTACCCACTGATATGAGGCTGGGTGCAGGGACAAGGCTGGATAAATTCCAACCAATTCCGGGAATCGAACCCGGATCTCCCGTGAGATTGTCAGACTAGATCACCCCGGCTTCTTGGATGAGTTTCATATTTTGATTATTTCAATTAATTTAATTTATTATATTTACTTGTTTTTATGGATTTTCTTCAAACTTAAAATGTCTCACAAATAACCGTTGACTAGACAATTGTTTCGTAACAAAGAAACAAAAAATGCTCCTAGAATTTGTTAACAATCGAATGACTAGAAAGTATTGCTTTCATAAATATATTTCTGTAGACCTCTACTACTTAATAATAGTAATGATATTAGTAGTAACAGCAGCTGCGATAGTAGTATTATTACTAGAGAATTCCCTGACATTCGCTACAAGAGACGGCGGCAAGCGGCCCGGCGTCAGCGATTATCTTTCCCGGTGAACGGGGTCCACGACAGTCGTACGCTACAGTCTGTTTTTTACGCTCTCCCTGCCTTCGCTCTCTTTGCCTTTCTGTTGACGTTGCAGACTGACGCCAGTATAATCCTCCCTCGGAAGTTGTGTTGTGTCGTGTCGTGTCCGTGTGTTGAAGATTGTGGCTTAATATGGCACCACAAAAGTTTACATTACAACAAAGAATTTATCTTGTCGAGTGTTACCTCGAGGAATTGTGGAGAAGTGCGTTTTGCAACAGGGTCAGTTCTGAATAAAAAATTAGTATACAAAGACAATCCGCACACCATCCGTGAGTTAAAAGAGAGAGAGTATTGTACGAGGAATCGGGAGAATTATCTTGCACGTGTAAATGCCAATTTCCTTCAGAGATGCCAGGAATGTGTTGCAGCAGAGGGATATCATTTTTAACACCTTCTGTAGTCAAGGTTAGTACACAATATGAAAACTAGAATTTTAATAGCCGACTCTAGCGACTGTCGCGGACCCCGTTCACCGGGAAAGACTAGCGCTGACGCCGGGCCGCTTGCCGCCGAATCTTGTAGCGAATGTCAGTGAATGCTCTAATTAAACAAATTGCTTAATTAAAGTATAATAAAACAATGGTAATATGAATTTGGAGAAATTCATGAGTTCTATTGGGTTCCGCCGCAGGTTTCCTGGACCGAATTGAAATACTTTACAGATAAAAAGGCTCCTTACGGTCCAGAGCCTATTTACGCTTCCTTATTTTCTCTCCTGGACCGGAATTGAATTTATATAAAATTCCTGGGCTTTTAACAGCACTGGTGCTAACCACTCCGCCACCGAGGCCGGCTTGTTGATATTGCACATACTATTAGTACTCATAGACAACGAACGTATCGCAGATCTAACTCTTCTGAATTTGCTTTCGCAATCAGCATAAAATAGGCGTGTTTTGGTTAGCCCTCCCTGCAAAATTTGTTAATTGCAGGTTGTCATGTGCGACTTGATTCTCAGAAGCGACAGGTTCGCCGGAACGACACCAGATGTGGCATCGGTTCCCGGCATTTTGATAAGAAGTTAAAACCAAAAAAGAAGATATCATGTGCCCGGAGTTTGCATACGTTCCGGGAAAGGTACCCGTCACCGCACATGACGCTTTCCTGGAAAGAAGCGAACTCGGCGCGAAATGCATTCTGGGTAAAAAGGGTGGGAGAGACCTTGACCCACGCCGGATCAATTGACGTGCGTACGGGGGTCGGTCAAGGTCCCGGAGAATCGATGCCGGCACATGGACCGAAAGGGGATGCTGCGGGATCTCTCCAGGCATGCCCGGATGAGAGAGAGAAGAGAAAGTTGCGGAGGGTTATACAGGGAGGGGTTGGCGTCAGTGGTGCCAACCCTAGCATAATGGTGCTAAACCTAGCACAATTTTGAACTTCGTTGGCACCTATACTCTGTCCCCGGAATCTGTGAAGCAAGGCCGCGCATTCGCTTTTCCCCCTAAACGCAATCCCGTTCCCTCTCATGTGTTCATTGGTGGAGCCGTCTCGCGTCACTTACGTAGAGGCTTCTTTTCGTTCACTTGCTCCAGGGATTACTGATACAGAGTATAGCATCCTGTGAAAATCATCTGCAAACGCGCGTCCGTGTGAAACAGATGAATTCCAAGGAATATATTATAGAAAAATAATTACTTGAACTTATTTGTGCGGACATGTTTCAAACATATGTTGTTGTTTTTTTCAGCCACACCCTCGTCCAATCCTCTTTTAATATTTTGTTTATCCTTTTTTACTTAGGTCGAGGAAATTTTATTGAAGGAAATCTGTAAAAAGTTAGGGTCACAAATAAAACAAGCCTTTCCTAATCGTCGAATTTTCTCGAATTTTTTCAATCGCTATTTTGAACTCATTTCGTTATTAATTTGATAGGGGAGATTTCCAATATTGTTTAACTATAGTAAATACATCAATAACGGACGTTCCCAACTCCCCCCAAAATAGATGCTAACTAACTCTCTGGCCTTCTTAAATACAAAGGTTTATGGCTGCAGGAACACAAGCCTTCCCTCTGTCCGTATCTTTGGCAAGATCAATCCAATCTTTTCCATCCTTACCGATTTCATTATAGTTTTTATTTAATAATAATATAGATAATACTAATAGTACTACTACTGAAAATAATAGATTCCAGCACAATTCATTCGCATTTAGCATAATTTAAAAGTTTAATCAGCACTTTTCCTGATCGAGAGGTTGGCAACGCTGCTTGGAGTACGCAAGCGCGTTCCTCTGCAGAGAGAGATGAGAGGGGGTTGATAATGGCGAAGGGGTTGGGAGAGGGTTAAAATGGCATGGAAGGGTGCGGCGGGCCGGGATCGATAGGGGAAGAGAGACAGGGAAGGGGTTGGGGAAACTGGAATTCCTGCTCTCTCGACGTAGGGGCGGCCCTGTTTGGGCACGCGACGCCGACACGTGTGCGGCTAGGGTGGAGAAGAGCCGGTCGTTCAACTCGACAAAGATGGCGAGAATAACACTGCATGGCGCCGACCGTTTTCACAAGCAGGAGGAGTTGCTCCAGGCCTCGGGCCAAGCCGTTGAGAAACACACACGTCTTCATGTGTGCTCCGTATGATGTATAAGCGGCGACGCAGTGAAGCAATATGTATACAAAATAAACCGCCATTCTGCATTCACGTAAACAGAACCACGTGACTTCTGGAAATAGTTCCTTTCCTATATATTGGCCGCACCAGTGTGCGAATTAACGCAGAGGGGAGCGGGGTGGTCGGGTATTTCCCCCCACACACATAAAATTGTATTCCCGGCAAAATAAAATTATTTCCATCCCTACCAGGAATGTTCCCCCCTCAAAGTAATCAAATTGAAAGCACGTAGTATACCTTATCTTAACTATGTAAGAACAAACATCATTGATTGGTTGGTTCTAACCGCGAGGCAATAGTTTAGTTAACTGACTGCATACCCAAAAAAGTCCTGATTAGCCTATGTGTGCATAAAGTGAACTAAAAAAAAACTTCGCATGCCCCAATACAAAACTACCTCCCTCACAAATACGCCACTGAGTCACACCGTGCCTTTCTTTCTCTCTCGCTCTCTTCATCATATTTCCCTCTCTCTCTTTTGCCCCTATATCTTTCCATCTCCCTCTTTCTCTCTCTCTCTCCATCTTTCCATCTCTCTCTTTTTCCTCTTTCCATTTCTCACTCTATATATATATATATCTTTCCATTTCTCTCCTTTCATCTTTCCATTTCTCTCTCTCTCTCTCTCTCTCTCTATCTCTCTCTATCTATCTATCTATCTTTCTTTCCATCTCTCATTTTCCCTCTTTCCATTTCTCACTCTCTCTCTATATATATAACTTTCCTTATCTCTTCTTTCATCTTTCCATTTCTCTCTCTCTCTCTCTCTCTATCTATCTATCTCTCTCTCTCTCTCTCTCTATATATATATATATATATATATATATATATATTTCCATCTCTCATTTTCCCTCTTTCCATCTCTCTTTTTCCCTTTTTCCATCTCTCTCTCTATCTATCTTTCCATTTCTCTTTTTCCTTCTTTTCATCTCTCTCTCACTCTCTCTCCATCTTTCCATCTCTGTCTTTTCCCTCTTTCCATCTCTCTCTGTAAGTGTTTCTCTTTCTCCCTCCCTCTTTATATGTCTCTGTAACTCATAAAGTGCCCCCGCTAACCGATAAAGTGTCCTTGTAATCGAGGGGTCTCGGTTTCGATGCCCGGTGGAGGCACGAACTGTTTCGGATTCCACTTTAAATTGTAGGTCCAGTCCCTATTAGTCTATCTGTGCATAAAGTGGTTTTGAAACAAAAAACCAAACTCGTAAAGGTTTTTGATGACGTGTTTGTCAATTATATACAGCTTCTCTCTCTTGCCATATGATCAAGAATATCAGGTGTGATTCAATGTGACAGCTGTTGTTTTTAACCAATGCCCTACAGAATACTGCGTGGATGCCTTCAGACAACTAAGACTGAAATTAATAAACAATGCAGCATGTGATGTGAAGTTGCTACGTCATTGCGACACGAGGCTGAGAATGGAGCCGTTTAAAATGTCAGATGGCACCACTGTAGTTTATTTCATGCCTAATTCGTTCTTCCTTTCATTGAAATATCTTACAATATAATGCCTAGTTTAGTTCGGTTTAATTGACTTTATTACTTGTCAACCACATAATTGCTCCCAAAAGTATAAAATTTGTAATAATGATAATGATCAAATTAAAGATCACATGATTTAGTTTTCATATTGTAATGGTCTATTTATTTTCCTCACAGAGACGTAGAACAAGCAATCAATCCTTGATCCTTCTTCCTACATACACTAACCTATACAAAGTGTATATACTTTTCTCATTGATTATATGTACTCAGTTTGGGTGTTGGACCGTTTTATTTAGTGTTAACAGAACTATCAACTTTTGAGAAACATTGTTTTGGCAAATCTCTGAGATTCGATATGACTTTATTCAATAAGATATGTCATCAGTACGCTGATGGTATACCCCAAAATGTATTTTTCTTTCTTGGCCAGAAAATGTAGGATTTTACGTTTAAAAACTTTTTCAGGCCATTTATGAGAGGAACACGCGAGTGTTATATCGGCTGTCTTGCCTATTTTAATCATACAAGTGCCTATTTCGAAGATAACTGCTTTTGAGTGCCTATTTTGTATTTTTCGTTGCTTTTTTGCCTGCCTGTTTTGAGACTTTTTAGTGCCTATCAGTGGCGTGCTCTAGGGTGGTGGTGGGGGTTATACCCCCCTTTGGCCGGGTATTTCTAAAAAAGAACCTCTGAGGCAGGAAAAGATGGTAAAATGAGGGGCCCCCTTTCTAAAATCCTGGGCACGCCACTGGTGACTATCCTGTTTCCAATCCCTTATTCTCCCTTTCTTTTCAAATAACGATGTGACCACGAATAGCGTAAATAATATAGGACAATATGTAACAAGTTATTCTGAAATATTTTGATAATACACAGTAATTGTGAGAATTATATCATAATTACTATAATGATGAAACTTTTTTTTTTAATAGCACGGGCATTTTATTTCTAAAATCAAGTATAATAGGCATATAAGTGGGTGCCACTGAGTACTAATATTCTTCAAAACGTACACACGGACATTCAGCCCAATGCTAATAAACCAGCACCTATAATCTGGGAATACAAAGATTTGACGCCATTTTGTTGATGGGACTCGCTTGTTTACTATCACTTTCCCCAAGGAAGGTAAGTCATTCATAAAAGCGTCCACGCATGTGCGTAAAACTTGAATATCCGTCAAAATAACTCAATAGCTCGTCTGCGAAGAGCGCCGAGCAGCGACCGGCGAGGGAATCTCCATAAAAATGTCTGCACGGTCCTGCCACCTATCGAGCACCTCGCGAACTACGTCGTGACTTGAAAGGTTTCGCGAGACGGGCTCGCGGTGGCGCGCGAAACGTCGAATAAGGGAAGTGGAGGGGAATGAACGACACAGTAAACACGTGGAAAATGAAAGAGTGGTTCTGTTTCCGCAATAAGAAAGAAGAAGAGTCAATTACCGTCAGAGGTGGTTGAACGGACGGTCAGGGACCTGAACCTACGTTCCGGAAGCACGGTGTCTCCCTCTGTTGCTCGAGTGTTTCCCTGGCTTTCATTGTTGCCAGATACTTGCCATACACTTATCGCTGTTTTATTGATACGTTGATATTTTCAACACTTGTACGTAATAATAATAATACGTAATAATTACAGAATATATTTATATGTATAATGAATTAATTCCCTTATATAGATTTAATGATACTATAAATATTTAGTAATTTACTTAATTTATGCTATTACATATGCTGTTATATATATATATATATATATATATATATACACACACACACACACACACACACACACACACACACACACACACACACACACACACACACACACATATATATATATATAACAAAACAAACAAACAAAACAATTATTACACACCGGTGTGTCGGTTTATGCATGCGAAATGCATAAAATAAAATTTATGCATCTTCTCTTCTATGCGTAGTCGTCCAATTGGAAATAAGCAGTGTTATCATCACTGAAAATAAGTCGCAGACCACTTTATTGCCTAACAAAGTAGTATAAAAAAGGTAAAAAAAAAAGGTAAAGTGCTCCCCTGTGCTTAGCACAACGCCATGAAGGCGTATAGGGGGTGTGGGGGTAACGCCCCACACTTTCTTGATCCGGTCGTGAGTGGGGGTGATGTGATCAGCATCACGCCCCTGACCGCCTTTACCCCCCAGGGTTTCCCCCAGGTACCCATGTTATTCGACGCTGGGTGGGCGCAGCTTCCATCGTTAGAAAAGTTCCCGGATTTGAACCGGCCGGGGATCGAACCCGGGACCTTGAGCATGGTAGTCAGACGCGTTACCGACTGAGCCACCGCGGCCACAACAAAGTAGTATTGGTTTTGAAATTAAGATAGAGGGTGCAAAAGCAACTCGGATTCGATAATATAATCCTTTACCACACCAAATTTTCTCCGAGGCACTCGTTCAGTTTCTCAAGGATAGTGCTCTTTCTGGCCAACAGATGTCAGGCCAGTGCGAGATACTTGTCTGGAAAGCCTGTGGTGTCCGAATGTTATTCGTCGTGCTTCTTTTGCATTGAATATGTACGAAGTTATATCCAGTGGTTGGTAGTAGCGAGCTACTTGTAGCGAAGCTACAAAATTCCTGTAGCTTGTAGCGAAAATTTCGCTACATCTACATTTCTTCTCGGTGTTTTCAGGTAAATCTTGTGTGTGGCAACAGTGACAAAAGATTGTCAATATTGATGATCACTTGTGCACGATGTTCATAATGATTAACGCTATTATAAGATAGTAGCAAAAATGAGACGTGCAAAGTATTTAGGCAATAGTTAAATATTTGGTTTGGTTCTTGAGAAATGTCCTCAAACATTGCTGAAATTCACATCTTACGTCACTGAATTACACTCGGAGAACTAAATGCATCATATCGATTGATGGACCAGAATGCATCGATTAAAGCAGTAAAGTGTGTTTTGTGGCTTCTTCAAAGGATCAGATTCACATTTGATGCATTTGGGTGCATTTTTGTATGTCGTGAAAGAAACACCAAAGTGCATCATTTGATTCAAGTGAGGATTCCTTTCAGTCGAGATGCACTTCAATGCATCAGTTGATGTTCCTTGATGCACCTTCCTGCATCATCAAAAGAGATGCATTCTGGTGCATCAAAACGCATCAAGGTGCATCAAAACGCATCAAGGTGCATCAAAACGCATCAAGGTGCATCAAAACGTATCAACTGATGCATTGAAGTGCATCTCGACTGAAAGGAATCGTCACTTGAATCAAATGATGCACTTTGGTGTTCCTTTCACGGCATACAAATGTGCACCCAAATGCATCAAATGTGAATCTGATTCTTTGAAGAAGCCACAAAACACACTTTACTGCTTTAATCGATGCATTCTGGTGCATCAATCGATATGATGCATTTAGTTTTCTGTGTGTAGAAACGTCCTATGACTGGCCTGGCGTTACCAGAGATGAAGAAGTCTTAGTAAGTATAATTGGTAAAGTTTTCTTTTGAATATGCATATGGATGTTTATTGTTTTTATGAAAACGTAGCGAGTAGCGAACAGGAGTAGCGTAGTGAGATGCTGTTTGGTAAATGTAGCTGTAGCGAAGCTACTTTTAAAATGTGGCGTTCGTATCTCTGGTTATATCATTCATAATATGTACTGGTGGAGACCAATGTGAGAAAACTTTTTCGGATCTTGAACAACAAATTATCAATAGCAACATTAATATGATAAACAGAAATTGCATGAAACCAGTCGTATAAAGTAATGGTGCAATAAGATGCATTAAATTTCAATTCAAGTAGAGAGAAACATTCCAGTATTTCCCTTGATTCATCCTAACGTTTCATTTTCTCCTGATGCATTCGGATCAGAAGTTTCAATCTACGATGAACGTAATAATCAACAATTACAGGCATGGTCGTATGAATTGATGAATTTTCTTTTAGGTATGTCACTGTGCTCGTTTCAGAGGATGTGAAGGTCAAGGAATTTCACCATTCAACCCAATACAAGTACCCCTACTAAATACAGCAATTCATCTAGAAATGATTTAAATTAATTAAAATTTGTTGGTGCATCAGCACATATGACCATTTTTCACCCGTCCAATGTATGAGGAGGAATATTCAAGTATCAAACATCATTACCTGAGAGTTAAGAAAGGGATATAAAAAGCCCCTTGAGGAAGGTTAGAAGTGTAAGACTGCATGGAACAAACACAACAGATTGGAAAGGTAAGGATACACTAAAACAATCGTAAGTAGGGACTTTGTGAAAGATATATTATTTTATTTGTAATATATTTTTCACAAAGTCCCTATCCTTACCTTTTCAATCTGTTGTGTTTGTCCTATGCAGCCCTATGCAAATAAAAACGAAGAAGATAAAGAAATACAAAGAAGACTGCAATCTGCAAACAAAGCATATTATAGTATACTGGATGTAATGAAAAACAAAGATGTGCACAAGAATGTAAAGTTGGGATTGTGCAAAGCAATGGTGAAGCCAGTATTGATGCAAAACGTGGACACTAACACAAAGTAATGAAAACATATTAAATGCATGTGAGAGAAAAATATTGAGAAGGATTTTTGGACCAGTAAGAGATGGAAATAAATGAAGAATAACATACAACACGGAACTCTTATGAAAAGTACAAAGACAAAGATGTAGCATCAGACATTAAAATTAGGAAACTACAATGGGCAGGACATGTAATCCGAATGGACAAAACAAGGATTCTAAGGAAAGTCGTAGAGGGGAAGATATTTAAAAGCAGACCCGTTGGAAGGCCACGGAACAGATGGGAAGAAAGCATAGTAGATGCTGCAAGCATGAGCGTATATTCTGGGCTAGCTAGGCTATCTGCGAAGCCTGAAGTCTAGAGAATAAAATACAGGAGAAAAATCGATCAGAAATTGTAATTATTATTATTCATATCAGTGAAATGGTGATGCTGATTCTGAAGTTGGCAACCTGATTTCTTATGAGTTGGCAACCTGATTTCTTAGGAGTTGGAAACCTGATTTCTTATGAGTTGGCAACCTGATTTCTTATGAGTTGGAAACCTCATATCTTATGAGTTGGCAACCTGATTTCTTATGAGTTGGCAACCTGATTTCTTTGGAGTTGGCAACCTGATTTCTTTGGAGTTGGCAACCTGATTTCTTATGAGTTGGCAACCTGATTTCTTATGAGTTGGCAACCTGATTTCTTATGAGTTGGCAACCTGATTTCTTATGAGTTGGAAACCTGATATCGTATGAGTTGGCAACCTGATTTCTTATGAGTTGGCAACCTGATATCTTATGAGTTGGCAACCTGATTTCTTATGAATTGGCAACCTGATATCTTATGAGTTGGAAACCTGATTTCTTATTAGTTGGCAAACTGATTTCTTAGGAGTTCTATTCATAGTTTAGGACCACGTGACATAGTGAGATATTCCAGATCTTGGATTCGGTATACGCCACTGACTGCAAGATAAATCCTAGCAAGGAAGAAGGAAGACTGAGATAGGCCAAGGCCCAAGGTGGGCTGTAGCGCCATGGATGATGATGATGATGATGATGAAAAATATATTAAGGTGCGTGTTAAACGCATGTGCATTATTCACTAGAAGAGGTTGCTTTACGTAAACGCTCGCAGCCCGGAGAGCATAGGGCACGTGTTTAATAACGACCAGACATAATACTTTTTCGCTTGAATTTGGAGCAATGACTTCAAATTAGAACGTCCCAAAGGAGACCAAAAAAGAGAATGACTCCGATTTGTGAGATAAAAGGGTGACGAGCCTCATTTGTACACACGACAAGTAATATGTGGAGGAGTTATTGATTGCGAGTCCGCGAAAAACAAAAGAATGCGCTGTGACGCAAGCGAATCTCTCCTTCTCTCTCTGGGAGTCAACGAACTTTATGTGGAATTACAGAACGACGACTTGCGTTCGCAAAACAGGCGGAAAGTAAAAGTTTAATATATATGTCATAATAATCAGTGTTACGGTGGTAGATAAGTTTTTTGTGCGCCATCACGTTGCATTATAGGTGGATGACCGAACTATCCAACATGCGTTTCTATGACCTCCCGCTATTAGCTCAGTGCGTATAATGTTATCGTCATACTTACGGATGGTTGCGAAGAATGAGACGTTTCGAGACTTGACGAGACCGAGACGTACAGTGGGATGCATAAATATTACCAAGCAAATATTTTATTTTTTGTCTTTGTTTTTAACAATGAGAGCATCAAGAATTGAAACAAAACGCCAAAGAAGCTGCGAATGACCTCTGCACCACGTAAAGAGCAAGTCCTTATAAAAACACCCAGGATACAAGAGAAAAATTAGTGAAAATAGTCGTGGACAGTTTGCTGAGTAATTCTTATGCATCCCAATGCATACTTTTGAAGATTAGATTGTACAATGTGTGTGAGCATGTCCACAAATCTAATTCAAACAGATTTGGGTCATTGGTGATGCAGTCTTCTGGTGCGAAACTCCAGTCCAAAAACAATTTGGATCTTCAGAGGACCTTATCATCTGTATTTGCATGTTAAAGCATGTTAAATGTCCACAAACGTAATCCAATCAGATTTTTGTCCTCGGAGAACTTATTATCTGTAATGAACCTTCATCATAACCTGTTTTGCTAACCGGCGAGCCAGTTTTCTGGTACAGAACTCCAATCCAAAATCAATTGGGGTTGTCAAAGGACATTCTGTAGTTGTATTATTTTACGTCGCATTTTACCATTTTGGCTAATCGCGACGATGAGGATGAGTAAATGAAACTGATGAACTGTCGCAACACGTTCTGCAACCGAGCCAGCAGCTTATTTTCTGATATAGATTTCTAAGCAAAACAGTTTTAGCATTCATGAGGTCTACACAGATAATAAAGTTTGTGTGGAATAACTGAAAAGAATAGTTTATTGCAACTAAACATTTGTTTAAATAGGCAACAAACAAATGATTATTCACCAGAACCAAATTCTCTTTAGTAATCGTGCACATTTGCTTAGAGTTACCAAAGAATTTGGTCAAATTAACGAAATTTAGTTGATTGAATTATGCTATTTTACGTCGATTTTCTGCCACTTTATGCTAATGGCGATGATGAGGATGAGTTGACTGATGATACGATGAAATTGCTGAAGGGGCACTAACAAAGAACACCCATGCCGAGACTGGATTCGAACCCGGGACCCCTAGCGTCGTTAATGTACATGATAGTGGACAATTTTCTTACTATTATCGTTGCCGTACAACCCACTCACCCAATCCAGGAAAAGAATAGGTAATGCGTTCACCCTGCATATGCTCTTTATCTTAGCAAACTCCAATTTGCGATAGAAGATAAACAAGCATTGGTGTGATAACGCACGATGATACACTTTCAATGAAACACCATATTATAAAAGAGAAAGACAAATGCAACTGGTCTTAATCTCGTTCATTGACCCCGGTCATACATGTTAGGCAACGCGGCGCCCCCTTTTAGAAGCTATATCAGCTGGTAAAGAATTGGAACCCCCGTCCCTTCCCCGCCCGCCTTTTCAGTTCCAAGACTCGGGTCTATGCTTTCGTAAATTCTAGATTCCACGTTTCTTTCCCTTCTTCACAGTACCCTATTTATCTCACCGTTCCTTACGTAAACAGATAAGTGCATCTTTACTTCCTGAATCCATGATCCCCTTTCTTTTTTTTCTTTCTTTTTTTTTCGCGTTCTCCCTTCTCCCTTTCTCTCTCTCTTCGATAAGAGACTATCAGCTGCCGAAATTGTCGGGGTGAAAGTGGGTCGTGTGTGCTTTCTCCCCGGCAATCCTTTGTTTATCGTAATAACCGACTGCATTAGTCAAAAATGGCACCATTCCTTTCTGTGGTTGGTGGGAATCCATGTCGACGATCATTCTGGTTCATTGCAAATACTGATTTCCCCTTCCCTTCCCTCCTCCCTGTGGCTATCTTTATTTCCGGTTTTACAGTTCTAGGTCTCTGGTGCATAGAGAGAACACGCGGTAGAGATTATTGACCACCTAGTAGCAGGGAAAATAAACCGACAATGAAATTACCCCCCAGAAAAAGTAGTTTTCTATTCATTTATGAATGAGAAAATTAATTGCATTGCCCTATTTTCTTCAAGAAAACTAAGTCCCAAAGACTTCTGACTAGGATCCGAAAGTGAAAATCTGGTACTCTGATCCGGAACCTAAAAGTGGGTACCTGAATCCGAAACCGAAGATCAGGTACCCGAATCCGAAACTAAAAACCCAATCCCCGGATCCATTATATTAGCTGGAACCTGGATATTGCAGGATCTGAATCTGGCCATACCCAGTTCAGACCACCCTCCTAACCACCACTTTAGTACGCCCCTGAGCGCGAAATTATCTTGAAGCAGGTGAGCAAATGAGAGTGAAAAATTCGCGATTTGATTGAAAAAATAATAACAAAAAAATAAATAAAATGCATATGAAATTGTATTTGCGAATAAAGATGAGCAATTACAGCAAGAAACTGTTATTTGATATATACTCCTGTTCCACACGCAGTGGCGTGCCCAGGATTTTCGAGGGAGGAGTTATGTGTACATTTTTTAAGTAGTCAGACCTCATTTTGCCCAATTTTCCTGCCTTTGACTTTTTTTTAGAAATGCTGGATGCTGGACCAAAGGGGGAGTTATAACCCCCACCAACCCTCCCTTGGGCACGCCACTGTCCACACGAATAATTCTACAATTATCAGAAAGGCAAGCAACAATGAATTGTTTTTAAAAAAGTATAAGCAGTACAGCAATGTGTGTCTCTATATGCTCTTAATTAGTACAAAACGTGGAGAACATAATCATTTAGTGCAGGAAGCATGTAATGTGCCACACATATAGACGCCTCTAGAGAAAATAATGTACTTAATGGGGGAAAATGCTCATGAAACCACGCTTTGATGCGAGCAGTCCCTGTTTGATCCACGCTAGCCCCCCCCCTCCCAAAATGTCGATGTTGATCCAGCATCCTGAGGACTATTGGTCGAGCGCAATAAGTTGTCGATCTTCGAGCTCGTTATCGCAGTTCTCGGGTTCGAATGTAGGTCTGGGCATGAGTGTCCCTTCATCAAATCAACACTCATCCCCCATCGTTGCGGTTAGCCATAAATACAAAGACAGATAACAGCGATCCCACGTCACGCAATGAAAATCCGGTAGGCATACGCCCTCAAAGGTGTGTTGTATCACAGAGTTTTGTTTAACTGGGGAATATACACTTACCAACACTAAACCCATTCTGCGGGAAGCCATCAACACCTGACAACCCGTTGGGTGGGAATGAGAGAGGAAGATAACTTATACTTTTCTTTATACTTTATAAGAAAGTATGAGAAGAAAAGATTGAGTTATCTCCCTCCCTCATTCTCACAAATCCTTTACTACTCCTTCTAAATTAGGAAATTTCTATGCTGGACAGTTCAAAGAACTAGGCGAATCTATACCATTGTCATAGCATAGGTGGGGTTAAATATTCAGCACACTGTAAGCTTTAGAAGCGAAAATACAGGCAACAATCTGCACAAAAGATAAACACATACACTAACTAATATGTGACATAGCTTATGAAGAAGTGATAACTCCAAACACTGCCATCTGGTGGGAACAAAGGAAAATAGGCCATAATATAAACTAGAAACTGCTCAATCGAAGAAAACCTGCAAAACAGTGTACCTTTCAAAGCCTAAAGCGCACCTTGCAACAGATATAAACTAGAGATAAGCATTTCGAAAGCCACGGAACTCGTGAATTCTTTTCTGGCTCGAGAGAGGGGGAAAGTGTCTGGCCGACTCTTCCTGGATTACACTCTCGGTTGTGTCGAAAGCTTTGTTGTTGGCCACTCAAAAATAACATTTCACTTCCGAAGTCTGTGTACAATTTATACCAGGAAGGTGAGCGCAACGATTATTTTTGGTCATAGTGGGCTATGTGATATATAAAATGTGTGCAATTGAGCAACATCAATTGTTATTATTTAAATATATACTATTGTCGTTGTTAAGGATTAGATTGTGAATTTACAGCTTTCCTTTGTCAGTACCTGCAAAGATTTATGATCAGGGACCATGGACGTCCGAAGGATTTTATTCAGGGAGGGGCAAGCATGGTATTTTTTCCAGGAGGGCAAATAAGATATATTTTCCCCATAATAGTGATGCTCCCCGGAAAAACATCGCTTCAATTTGAAATTATCATGATACTTTAACGTCTTTATGTATAATTAACATAAATAACTGTGACTGGAATGAAATTATATGTGAAATATATATATTTTTTGGAAGACATTTATTTCGAGGTGCCTTCCCTTCCGGACGTCCATGCCAGGAATCTACCAACCTTTTGGTATTCAAAAAATAGTCCGTTTAATTCTTACATGATTTCTTTTGTGGGGCAGCTGTTTTATACAAAATTCACGCCGACCACGGTGGCTGAGTGGTTACGAGTACCACAGCTCTGCGATGTAAGGGGTCCCGGTTTCAAAATGTGGGTTGGGCATGTGTTTTTTGTGAGTGTACCTGCATCAATTTCATATCATCATTCATCCACGTCGTCGCGGTTAGCCCAAATAGGCAGAAAAGCGGCGCTAAATAACAAAAATCAAATTTATACAAATTTTAATTATCTGAACCAGACATGAGATAATTAAGGAATAATATAACCTTTTCATGTAATAATAATAGCAATAATATGTTAACATGTAAAGTTAACAATTGTTATTATTATTAATTGGCCTATTTAACCATATTATTAATTGAAATATTATATCCATATTATTAACAGAAATATTAATCTTATAACTATATTAGTCATAAACTGTGTTATTATTATTGCATGAGAGACAGTTTGGACTTTCCCGGAATCAAGTTCTAGATACGTACCTAGTTTTGTAACTTTTTACAAATCTGACACATACTTCTGTTACTGCGTGACTACGGTACTATGAAAGTTTAGTGAACCGTGCTTCCCCTCCCCCCAAAAAAAAGCAGGACACAGATTGGAAGTGTTGACAATCTTAATCATCTAAAGGATTACGTGACAAAAAAAGTCTTCGCATGCCACAGCCAGCTCCTAATAGTAGCCACTTTTCGCTCAGTGTGTGTGCCACGTGGTTCCTTTATATGGACAGAAAAGCGAGTGGTCGGGCGTTGACCCCTCCGCCGAACGAAACCATTGTACGCACGCCCGTGAGTGGCGAAAAAGGGCATAATAACCGTGTTGCCCAAGTTGTTGTGTAAATAGCACTTAATGGACTGCCCGTAATGCTGCTGTAACGCTTCATTGAGCATTGTTGTGGACTGGAAAGTTGCAGGGCATTGTTGTTCTATTTTATATTTGTAATTTAGTTCAGTTTAGGTCGCTTTTCCTATCTTCTTAGTGAAGGAAAAGGGGGAAATGAATGTATGGGAAATGCAATGGCAGGCTGACTACTCATCGGGAATTTCGGGAATTCTGCGTGAATTATTAGCTCCGGGAATTTTGCGTGAATTCTGCTTGAATTTTTCTCCGTAAACGTGAAAAATTGCAACTTTTATTAATCCAAATCCTATTGAATTTATACATGTTGATAAGTGCCGTGAGGTGAGATTTTCACAGTTGAGTTTAAATGTTTATCCAGGAAGGAAAATAATGTCGTGTAAAAAATAAAACAGAATTCTCTCGATCTGTTTACATTGTTACTGTCCTTTGTAGAGCAATCTGACAGACGGAAGATTATTGCAAGATAAGATTTCTTGAAGATGATTAAGTAAATTTGAGTGAAATTCTTACACAATTAACACTTTTTACAGGTTAGAATATATACCATAACATTTGTGTGAATTGTGTTTGTAGATGTACGTATTTCGAGCCTGAGTATGTGAAATGGCAAATGCAAACTAAGGACCTCAAATTAAATGTTTTAAATATACCGTTTAACTAAATTAAATTAGAATTTTTGGATGCATTGGAATCACACAGAAACTTCATACTGTTACTATATTTGTGTGTGCATATCAGTGGCGCAACCACAGTGTGGCAGGGGGCCTTGCCCCCCCCCCACCTTGAATGGAAATCAAACCTAAGGAGGGCAAGGGGGCAAACATTGATGGCCAAGGGCACCTGCAGAGGGGCAATTATCCCCATCGATTTCAAATTTTATGCAAATTAAAATACATTTCATAAAATTTTCTGTCTCGCTTCGCTCGCTCAGAGCCGTAGCTAGCGAGCGGCGGAAGTCGGTCCTGGCCGCCGAACAATCTAAATGATAAAAGTTGTAAAAGAGAGAATACCATGGCGCCTCGTTAATTTATTTGCGCTCTATTAAATCAATATTGTTTTTAGTTTGCAAAAAACTGGATTACAAATTTTCTTGTTCGCGTCACTCGCAATATGATTGTTTTCTGTAATGCATTGTAAATTACCAGAGAGAGAAATAAGACCTCTCTTAATGGATTTTCTCTTAAATGCATGAACAATTATTGGGAAGAAAACGAGCGTGCACATTTGAGAGACAATTTATATAATTTTTGCTGTTGGTTTGTTATGAGGTGGATGAATTGATTATGTAATGGATATAAATAATATACCTATATGCTGTATATATATATATATATATATATATATATATATATATATATATATATATATACATGTATGTATGTATGTATGTATGTATGTATGTATTAAACTTTGAATACGTACACAATTTGGTGTTGGCATTTATTTTCATATTTTACATCACTTCATTTTGAATATGTGTAAAAGATATGTTGTACATGAAAGTTATACATGTTATATGTACAAAAAGAATAATATTCGGAATGCATTTATCATGCATTTTCTTCCATTCAAAAATACAGTTTATGTACTTGTTTTCCATTATTAATGAATGTGAAATTGAACGTTTTTTTTAAAAAAAAATGTTTAAAATCATTTGTTCCAACACAAATGCTTTAACCCGACATCTACCCACTTTTTGCGTAATTTACGAGGATGATGACGTCTTTGACACTACTGCTACTACTAGTAATAATAATAATAATAATAATAATAGTCATAATAATGTTATTATTATTGTTGTTGTTGTTGTTATTATTATTATTGATACTTTTATCCTGGTACTTGCCTCCCCCCCCCAGAAAAATAGTTCGTGGTTGCGCCTCTGGTGTGTGGGTGTTGAGAGGCGGTAATACGCAAGGTTGAAATAGAGAAAACATCTGCTTGTGGCCTTGAATGTTTTGAAAATTTTCCTTGAAAACCGTGAATTATACTTGAATTTAACATGAGTAGCCACCCTGAATGGATAAACTGTAAGAGTGAAAAGTGGAAATTTGTTTAGAAGTTCACTTTATGCACTCATAGGCTAATCTGGACTGGACCTACAGTTTAAAGTGCGATCAGAACCAACATGTGTCTCCACCGTGGAAGGCGGGAGTCTTTGATTAGAAGGCGACGGCGTTATCACTACGCTATCGGTGAGGTCCGAGAGGAGACTTGCTATTTAGAAAAGATGAAAATAATTATTAGGAATTGGACGGTGATTTTCTAATACTTATTCCTCAATTATACCTGTTAGCCCTCCCCCCTCTCTCTCTGTGTGTCTTTCTTTCTATCTAATATCCATCTTTTCTTAGAGAAGGAAAGAGAGAGAGAGAGATAGGAAAATGTGAAGAGGGAGGGAGAAAGAGAATAATTCTTTCTATCTCTCTCTCTCCCTCATTCTCTACCGTTCTCTAGCACAAAGAAAGAAACAGAGAAAGATGTACATGTAGATAAGGAGAGAGAGAGAGAATTGCCTATATGTGGATAAAATGACATGTTAAACATATTTTTCGAGCATAATAAATCACGAAATGTAACAGTTTTTCTAGTTGCAGTGTTACACGTAAATTTCTGTGAAAACAGTGCAATAGTCGTAAACTTCCAATTATATATATTCGATAACATTCTGTCAGAAGTAGTACAGTAGACACCATTCATATATTCAAAGAGATCAATACTGTATATTGCAAGCTGTTATTTGAATATTATCGTCCTACAATTTTCCAACATATTTGATTTTTAATCGAAGGTCTCAGCACCCTACACCCCCTCCCAAAATCTGGCTGGCTATTTGATTAATTTATAGAGATTTTATCTTTGTTAAATGTGACAACAATTTTGTTCCTACACTGAAAATATTGATTTGTGATGTTTATATACATATGTATTTAAGAAAAAGCCCTTACTATATTTAGAAATTGTGACCAAATTATTTGGTAAGTCTAAACAAATGTACACGATTACTAGAAGAATTTGGTTGTGGTGAACAATTATTTGTTCACATATTTAAACAAATATTTGGTACATATGGTAATGTTTACATATACACATACATACACACACACACACACACAAACAAATAGAATTTTATTATCTACAGGAGGGAAGAGAGAGACTGAAGTTTAGAGCGAGACCTAAACAGTGCGACATCAGTTGGACCTTCCCTAAACAATAGGTCACGGGTTCGATACCAGGTGGAGACACATTGTGCCACTACAAAACCAACTTCAAATCCGGGTCATTTGAAAGTGCTTAAGTTTCGATTTTTGCAGGTTGTTATGCAATTACGTTAAAAAAAAAGCGGAATGGCAATTTGCGTGACATACCGAAATAGAAATACACTGGTGTTGAACATATCTGATACTTCAGGGGTATATTATTATTAGTTATGACTTATGAGTTTAATTTAGAGGTAGGTAAGGGATATGAGCCAATGTTGGATGGTGGTATAACCGTATAACACGAGCCAATTCCTTCAGTATTGCGTTGCATAAGTCTTGTACACTCATAGAAAATATTCCAACTTGTCATCAAGGCGTCCCTCTGCTTGGTGTTGTTTGATGTCCAATGGTGCTGTGCAGACACCAGAGATGGCGCTGTTTCTGAATTAACACCGAAACCATTGTTCTGTTACACCAAAATATTTGTAAGGCTACACTGTAAAAAGCTGACTGCAGAAATTGACGACCATTAATGTCCTACAATTGTAAACAAGTTAACATCGCCGTTTTGAAAACATTACCGGTCATTACATAGCCTCCCCCTCCCCTTTCCTATGCTATTTTAAAACATATATAGTCAAATTGTCTGTCTTTTATGTAATACTACCATCTCAATTAGGTCTTCTGATTTCGTAGTGGAAACGTCGTCACCTTGTAATCAAGTAGTTTCGGATTCTACTTTAATTCAAGTCCCGATTAGCCAATATGTGCATATGGTGGACTTAAAAATAAAATCTCAATGTGTCATCTCAATCAGAGATTTGTCCATAACGTTCCATCTGGGGGAACGTAAGTCCATATTTTGGGGGAGTAAATTTAGAGTGATAATGATCATGACTTGAGCTTTTGTGAAAATTGTTAGGAGTGTGTGACCTCAATATTTAAAGCAAAAAAAAAGAAGGAAATGTACTTTTATATTTTTTTTCTTTCATGATTACTATTGTCATTACGTGAGCAATTGTTTTCTTTTCTTCTTGTTTTCTTGTATTGAAATGGGTGTATATACTTCTATACATTCAAATTAAAGTTACAAATCAACCTAAAAAATAACCATTATACAGTCAAACCTCGTTAATCCGGACTAATGGGGAGGGATAAGTTAACCGGTTTAACGAAAGTCCGGATTAACTGAAGTAACCTAAAAGAACAGTAGAAAGTGCATTAAAACTCCGTTTATAGCAACAAAACATGTTTATTATGGTGTATTTAAAGGGCATAGGCCTAAATACACTAAACAGTACAGTACAAAGTCTGCGGGGAACAGAATTTCATCAGTGGTTGACTGCCTTTTCTTTGGGAAGTTCACTTGTTGACTTCTAGCCACATTTAAAATCTTACATTCTGCTTTTCTTGTCCTTTTGCCTGTACGGATTAACGAAGTTTTACTGTATATTATTTCACAATAGTTCCGTGCTACGTAAACCTATTAATCTACTGCAAATATCTAGACAATAGCGAAAGCAAACCTTACGAAGATTCACGTGAATGCTCTAGAAGGAATACTAATATAAGCACATGCAATTTTTCAGATTTTGGAATGTCATGGCGGTTTTTCGAATGGAGAGGAAATTCTGAAAACAGCTTCCCTGGCGTTTCACAGGTTCAGCCGAGCCTTTTCCATCTCCCCTGTTTTCTGGCGAAAATTTCCCATTCATGGGAATATCGCTGCTTCTGCAGTGTCGGAGGTGGGAATTCTTAACTGGAGGATGCTTGTGTGGATTAGCATGGAGAGAATATTGTAGGTGGGGTTTTTTATGCAAATTATGTTAACCTGGGGAATGCTAACTAACTCTCTACCATTCTTAAACCCGAGGGTTTATGGCTGCAGCAACACAAGCCTTCCATGTGTTCCTATCCTGGGCAAGATCAATCTAATCTTTTCCATCCTTAATGATTTGCTCTCAAAGTTATCTGTTCATCTTCGTCTTGGCCTACAGATCTCTTACCATCAGGTTTCCCAGCAAGAATCCTGTAAACTCCTCTTTCCTCTCCCATTCTTTCCACATGGCCTGCCCACCTAAGTCTTCTTGATTTTTATTATTCTAATAATATCTGGAGATGAATACACTCAGTTCTAAATTATGCTGAGGAATGCTTTTTGAGAATTTTCTTAACGGGGGTATAGCATCCTCCGCATTTACCCCGCATCGAGCATAGAGGAATATCACTTTTGCATGTGAATATTAGGCCACACAAAATAAGAGCATAGCTCCCTCCCCTCGAACAGGATCAGTGGAAAGCGAAAATTAGACCAGTAGAGATATCTTGTAATCCCGTCGCCTGCAAAGTCATTTGGCTGCCTCCTCCAGAGAGACCGACGTTTATTTGTGTTGTCAAAATCCTTACTTCATCTAAGGCGAAATTGGAAGGGGAAGGAGCTCCTACCTCAGTGGAAGACTGGCACTACGTCGCCGTGGAAACGCTGGTCGTTAGGGAGTTCTTGCGCCGAACCCCGCCTCGGTTGTTACCTCCTTTGCGTTCGTCGACCCTAGGTCGCTAAGTGGGGCAGGGAGAAGACTTTCATGGACGCTTGCTCGGGTCTGTGGCATTGGATGGGCTTTACTCTCTCGATCTCAAAAGTGAAAGTGGATCCGTGCCTTATGAAAAGCGTTTCGTTTCGTTCGGTGGCCCTCTTCTCCCGAGGACATTGTTGCGAAGGAGCGTACGGTAGCCAGCAAAAGTGCGTTGCGACTGCATTGTCTTGAGGTTACACTGTTTCGCTCCATTGGACAGTCCTTTATTTTCTAATTCTTGTCCATGGCCGTATGAGAGGGGTTCAACTTTCAACAACCCAAGCACACTAAAATGATAATGGTTATAGACAGTTTACAGTAATAGTAATAAGTTGTTGCTTGATGTTAATGACTATATTTGTAAAATAGTTACTTATTATAAACAGTTTATAATTAATCAATTAAATATTTCCTTTTAACAATCTCAATTAATCAACAAAATATTTCCTTTTGAACAATCTCAATTAATCAACAAAATATTTCCTTTTGAACAATCTCAATTAATCAACAAAATATTTCCTTTTGAACAACCTCAATCAATTAGAATTTCCTTTTGAAAAATCTCAGTTAATCATTAAAATATTTCCTTTTGAACAATCTAAATCAATAAAATATTTCTTTTTGAACAATCTAAATCAATAAAATATTTCCTTTTGAACAATCTGAATTAATCATAAAATATTTACTTTTGAACAGTGTCAATCAATAAAATACTTCCTTTTGAACAATCTTAATTAATCATTAAAATATTTCCTTTCGAACAATCTTAATTAATCATTAAAATATTTCCTTTCGAACAATCCCAATTAATCATAAAATATTCCCTTTTGAACAATCTCAATTAGTCAATGTCATATTTCCTTTTGAACAATCTCAATTAATCAATAAAATATATATTTTTGAACAATCTCAATTAATCAATTAAATATTTCCTTTTGAACAATCTCAATTAATCAATAAAATATATATTTTTGAACAATCTCAATTAATCAATTAAATATTTCATTTTGAACAATCTCAATTAATTAATAAAATATTTCCTTTTGAACAATCTGAATTAATTATAAAATATTTACTTTTGTGCAGTGTCAATGAATAAAATACTTCCTTTTGTACAATCTTAATTAATCATTAAAATATTTCCTTTTGAACAATCCCAATTAATCAATAAAATATTTACTTTTGAACAATCTCAATTAATCAATAAAATATTTACTTTTGAACAATCTCAATTAATTAATAAAAATATTTCTTTTTGAACAATCTCATTGTGATTGAGGGATTGAATTAGGTTATTTTGCGTCGCTTTTCTGCCTCTTTTGGCAATATAATATAAAGATAAGTGATGAAAGTGATGACATTGATGAAGGGACACAGCACACATGCCCTGCCCAGTACTCGAACCCGGGGCACCTGAATCTCATTGTCTTTATCAATGTGCAGCTAATATATTAACAATAAGTGATGAGTGCATTCATATTTCCATTTCCAACTTTTAAAAAAAGTATCAAAATATGTCTGAATTTTCATTTTTTAAGACTACATACAATATATATTTTTTCCGCAATAAATTCTGAAAGATGCTTACTGCTTAGACGATGAGAAAGAATGCAAAATATTTACTCAACCAATGCGAAGGTTTTGGACTCGTTAAAACCTCCCCTTGTCTTTGTCCCTACATGTTTATTCCTTGACTTCAATACAGGCCTGACGCCTGGAATTATCCCGAGTTTTTTCACGGACGGTATGTGCGGCTACGACGCCAGGGGTCCCGGGTTCGAATCCTGGCCTGTGCATGCGTATTTGTGAGTGTCCATTCATCAATTTCATCATATCTTCGCAAATTAGCCAAAAATGGCACAAAAAGCGAAGTAAAATAAAGCGTCATTCATTCGTGATATATGTGTATATTTGTGTATGTGTGTGTAGGCAGTTAAGTCTTTCCTGGAAACTACGCAAGAATATACACATTTATACACAGGGAAACCAAACATTCTCTGGAAAACTTCTATTGGATCCGAGGGCGGAAAATTCATCCAAATACCAGGAGGAAGTTATGAAATATTAAGTATAATTTTTGAGTTGATTCTGGGAAGTTCCCCAAATGGTGGAAAATGTTCATGAGCAGTGTGTGAATTAGTTCCCACTAACACTACAGGCGGCAGCACCAATGTAGTGTGTAAGGCCCCATTATGAAATTCCAACATGTTCTGTAGATACATAGATCGGAAATAAGAGAGTCCCCGATGTAAAGTGACCTGTCAGGTTTCCAGATTTTAAAATCTCGCTAAGCATGGCGTGTGTGTGGTGCAGGGTGCGAAATTCTGGGGGGACAGGGGGATTCAAACCCACCAACAATCTTGGCTTCAAAAATCCTCACGGCCAAAAAATTCCGGAGGGAGAGATTTTGTTACAGAGGTGAACAATTAGTTTTGACTTCAAGTATTGCATGCTCTCTCATTCAAGAGACCATTAACACACGGACACCAATAACAATATAAGCATGATAAAGGAGAAAATAACAATGCAGGACAAATATAACTATGAAATCTAGCTAATTGTTTTATATTAATATAAAGCAAAAACTAAAAAAAATACTTAAACATAACAAAGGTTCTTCAACTATTTTGTAATTTATTAATATCTGATATATATATAAAAGTATATATTTAATAATAATGAGGTTCTGTTTAGTTCTCATGGAGCACATCACGCGCATTAAACGGAGATCCAACTTTGAGCAGAGAGCCTGCTGTGTCTTTAAAAACCAATTCAGAAGGTAAATATCAACTCTCTGACGTCATATTTAACTGAAAAAGAGAAAGCTGCGTCCGAGATTACATACTCTTCTCCTCAGGCGGTTTCTCCGAAAGGACTCGCATTCTGCTCCGTCGTGTTAGATATATTATAGCCGAAGGAACAAGAATGTAAGCGAAGCCAACAATGTGTTTTCACTTTCATTCGAGTGAAAGTTTATTCGTCCCTTTTCTCGCCTATAACAACAAAACAGTTTCAATATTGCTTTGTTCATTTGCTATGATTCCATTCGGTTGATTGTTTTTTTAGTGTATTAACGAGCAATAGCTGAATCTTTTATGTAACTATCGTGTCCGTCTGTCGACTAACTCAGGTTGATTCATTGATTTCCCTTATTTGATTGTCTGATTTAGTTTATTTGATTGATTGGTTGATTTCTTTTATTTGATTTATTGATTGATTGTTTAGTTTATTTTACTTCGCATTTCTGCCACTGTTGGCTAATCGCGACGTTGAGGATGAGGGATGGGGATTCGAACCTTGGACCCTTGGACTAACTCAGACTGTTACAAAGGGAAATTTGGTGTAGTGATAGGTCAGCCAAATAATGGCCGGGTAGACAACAATAGATGCAAATATATATGAAGGGTCATTTATTTAAAATACATTTGTACGGTATGCTAACAGTGTGTCAACTTTATTCACCATTATTTTTCACATCCTGCCAATAAAGAAAAAAACTTTTTATTCACTTAATAATTTACTAAACCTATGATGATAAAAATTACATACACAGAGTTATATACATTATACCAGCGCAGTAGGGGCGGTTGGGTGCCAAAACTGAGAGGGCAAGGACAGTTTACTTTCTGTATATCAGTGTTTGGAAGTAACATGTAATAGTTACTTCTAACTGTAACTAGTTACTTCTTAAAAGTAAGTAACTGTATAACATAGTTACTTTCTTGCAATGAAAGTAACGTTGTAACAGTTACTTTGCCACACTGAAATCGTTAACTTTGAAGATTTTTCAGTAAGTTACTCACTCAACTCTGCTCCTTCTCACGCATTGGGGTTTAAGTTGATCGATTCGTATGTTCAAATTATATTCACATGTATGTGAAATGAAAATAATGCTCTTTATGTAGAATTTAGTCCAATTGTAGAGTTAGATAACAGGGCGACTGTTACGACACACAGAAATGATGAGGAGTATGATGCAAAAATGTCCTAAATTAACCAGTTTTTAATTTTTTCAAAATTTTAGAGGAAAATTTTACTCTGAAAGTGTCCAAAAATACACTAAAATTGTGCTAAAATGTTCTAAATTTACCAGATTTTCATTGTTCAAACATATGGGTGAAAATTTTTCTCTCAAAGTGTCCAAAAGCGCACTAAAAATTGTGCGAAAATTTCCTAAATTTACCATTTTTTTTATGGAGGGGGGGAGTTACTCTGAAAGTGCCCAAAAGCGCACAAAAAATGTGGGAAAATGTCTGAGATTGCCCCTTTTTAGTCAGTTAACAGGAGAACTGTCAAATTTTGAAATGTTTTGCACAAGTTTTTGATAGCCAAAGGAGTGATACGATGACCCTTCAACAATCGCTCACGCGTAAATATGGGACGAGATACCCAAGCGTTCAAAATCGAAAGAATAAAAAAGAGTAACGGTAAAAACCAGAAAACAACAATGGGATACGAAATGAAGAGAAAGTGAAGATGTGGAGAAGAAAGCGGGGACCTGTGGAATAACGGTTAGCCCTACTTCGATAAGATGAAAGGGAAAACTCGAGGATGATATGTTTTCTCCCAGTGTTACACGTTGGCGCAGAAAGATTAACACTTTCACTGGCCGTGTCTTGTTTTTCTGATTACACACCGCATCCCCAAATGCGCAGCTAACGGTAATAGAGGATTCATGGGAGTTGGTGACGAAAACAGTTATTGTTTTGTTTTTTTCTCACTCTCTCTCTCTCTATCCCCACGTCACAGGTTAGAGTTTCTAAGTAACTGTAGGTCCATAAAGTTCTGAAGATGACTAAATTGCAGGTACAATGCGTTCGAATACGTAAACGTCGTCTCATCTACTATTTAGGCTTCAAAAGCAGTTTTTATCAGAGCACAGACCTACGCAGGGTGGACAAAACTCATGATTTTTATTTTAAAAAAACATTTTTGTTGTTGTTTTTTTATTTAAATCGATTTCTTGGTTTTTTTTTTAGAAAACACGTTTAAAATTGCTTGCATGGTTTTTGGCCCCATACATATAGATATATGTTTTTTTATTTTTTTATAGAAAGGCTTTTTTCTAGTAAACGGCCCTGTAAAATATTTCAACAGTTTGATTAAGGCAAATAAAAAGTATACGTAAACATGCATTTTTCTTGTTTCTGATACTGTACTTACTATGGAAATGCTTGTTGAGTGTGTAAATGAAACTAATAATAATTTCAGTAATTTTTCTTCCAGTGAAAATAAAACATTATGGATGTACTATATAATTGTAATTTAAAATACTAACTTAAATATTTTTATATTCTTTGTAGCTGAATTTTGGAGATTTTTTAATGATAGTTTGAAAAAATATCAGCTGCCATGTTTATTTACAGTTTATTGATATTAACATTATATTTGGTTTAACATGATTAATATATTATATATATATATATATATTTTTTTACTTGCTTTATTTAACTTCGCTTTTTGTGCCACTTTTGGCTAATTTGTGAAGATGGGGATGAGTGATGATATGATGAAATTGATGAATGAACACTCACAAACATCCGTGCCTAGGCCGGGATTCGAACCCGGGACCCGTGGCGTCGTAGCGCGATGTTTTGTATATTTTTCTACACAAAATGTTTGCTATGTTCGCCCATAAATTTATTGAATTTTAAATCAAGAGAAATCCTGTGTTTACGTTTCCTTTCGTATGAGCTTCACACCATCAGTACATATATTTGATTTCCTTTATTTTCCTATCTTAGAACTTAATAGTCACCATTAAATTATTACGAGAGTAATATATTTTCACCACAAGTGTTTCTGCTATCTACAAAATCCTTATGTACATTATTCTAAAAAATATTAATTTAGTGATTTTTTTTTTAAAAAAATCACCTGATTTAAATCTTGATAATCATGGGCGTCGCCAGAAATGTTTGTAGGGGACGGGGGATCCGGCCAGTGATAAAATTTGAATAGTAATTATTATTATCAAAGTTATGATCATTATACATTAACGGCCGCTATAAACTAATGAAAACGAACCAGTTTTATTTAAAATCTTTGTAAACTGTGTAAACATGTATTATTTTGTTCAAATGGTAGAATATGAAAGCATAACGTGCTTCCTGTATGTACACTCAATATTTTCGATGTGATGCAGTTCTTACTTTGATCGTCGGCCTGTAATCAATGATTCCCAGGTTCGACACCCGTTGGAGGCACATTCCACTTTAAACTATAGGTCCAGTCCTGATTAGCCTACCTATGCATACGATGGACTCAAAAACCAAACTGAATAAATAATTGTAATAATAGAACAAACAACTTTAAGTAAATTTGATTCAATATTCTAGTGTTAATTCCTGCGGTCCGCAGAAATAAAAATAGAAATATTGAAGGGGATTGATTCATGGTAATTGAAACATTAGGAAGCAGCGTCAAGCAGAGGCGGGTCAAGATAAAATTTTCACTGGGGTGAGGTGGATTTTTTGCGCCCTCGGTTTCCACCCTCGTCCCCCTATTTTCCACGGCCCCCAATATATTTACGGTTTTAATTACGAAAAATAATAGCCTTATTATTTTAAAACACAGTAAACGTTACGGCCCTAGTGTCAAAGTACGTATATAAAAGCCTGTAAATGATTGACAGGAAAGAAACAGTTCGCAAACTATATCAAATCTTCCACAATAATACACCTCTCCCTAGGGGATACCTATGAGGTTATATTTGAAACCATATGGGAGAAACCCCTCATCCCCCCTACAAATACCCCCCCCCCCGCCCCCGAGTCCTGTTAGGGTTTACTTTCGTTGTCTCCTTTTGAAAAATCACTGGTGTCGAGAACTTTCGTTTTCACGCGAAAGAACACAAGACTTCACTTGCTTCGGTATACACTTAGCTCTGACACATTTACTTTTTTTTTTCTTCACCCGTCTCACTTTTCATGCCCGCCCTCATATTGAGGTCGGCGAGGACAATGAACTCTCTCCCGTTCCTGGATTCTGATCTCGATTCGTGCGCCTACCATAACTCTCGCTTCGGCCCGTGCGATCTGCGCATGCGCGCGTGCCACCTGGTCAGACGTGTGCTCATGTTTACGTCACTGCATGACTCTACCCCCGTCGAGATCGAGGCCGCTGTCCCACTCGTAGGTCGTTCACCTGAAACGAAAATGGCCGAAGTTTCCCGAAGCTTGCCGGACTGTTGCAGGCTGTCGAAAATTCTCTCTCCGTGATGTTCCACCAGATTTGAGGACTCAGAAAGGCATTTCTTTAGTGCTCAGTGGGAAATTATTTGATTTGAAAGTTTCTCTACCAGTTCGTCAACAGTAACTAAGCTAAAACCTAGTTTGAACTTGTGAAATCCCCATGTATGAACGGGCTCCTGGAATAGCTATTGATATTTATAGTAGTACACACTTTTTATATGATTTATTTGGTTTATTTAACTTCGCTTTCCTTCCACTTTTGGCTAATCGCGAAGATGAGGATGAGTGATGATATGATGAAATTGATGAACGGATACTCACAAAGAACAACCATGCTCAGGCCAGGATTTGAACCCACGACTCCTGGTGTCGTATTGCGCTGTGCTAACCACTCCACCACGGAGGTTGTCTTCAATTAATTTACACCACATAGAAACTATTTTAATGATTTTTAGCTTTCGTTTTTATTTCAATGTGGATGGAAAGGCTTGTGCCTTAACTTCACTATCCAAAACAATAAATAAATACATAAGCTACATATATGTATGTATAATCAGTCAAGACAAAAGTAATGTAAAATTAGAAATATCAGATAGACATGAAACAAATGAATAATCATGTTTTCTGTTTACATGAATTAATATAAAACAAGGATTGCACTTTTGGCTAATTTGCGAAAATGGGAATGAGTGATGATATGATGAAATTGATGAATGGACACTCACAAACATCCATGCCCAGGCCAGTATTCGGATCCGGGACCCCTGGTGTCGTAGCGCGATGTACTAACCACTCTGCCACGGGGGACGGCTATAGTACGAAGAATTAGTTAGGCCTTTGCATCGCTTAGCAATATTTGGCTGTTTTCCTCTCTATAGGCGAATCGCGACGATGATGAATGAGATGAAACTGATGAAGGAGACTCATAAAGGATCATTGATACTCAGACCAGATCTCGAACCCGGGATTTTCGGAGGCAAGATTGTGCACGAGACTCTAATACACTGACATGAATTTATCTTAAGTTATTCTTATGACATCTGTAGCAATAAAGAATAGCCATTTTGCCCAACATGGAGTGTCTATTAATAACCGAAATAGGCGATTATAGACACTATAGAATTTACGTATAATGATTGCATTACCTACTTCGCTTTTCTGCCACTTTTGGCTAATCGCGAAGATGAGGATGAAGATATGGAAGAGACACTCAGAAAGAATTCCCATGCCAAGGCAGGGATTGGAACCCGTGACCCCTGGCGTCGTAGCGCATTGTGCTAACCACTCTGCCACGTAGGTCGGCTGAAAGCACACAAATCTGATCATAGGAACAACATAGGTATTTAGTGAAATATCCGGACTCTACTTTGAATCCATGACCACAGCTCCAACGTATTTCGTTTCAGAATACGTGGCCTGTATGTGGGTATATAGTGACGTGTAAGTACTAGGATAATACAATAGAATGCCTTAATCCTGTACTTCACCACTTGTGCAACGAGCCTTTCCTGTTAATCATATTATCTGTCGTTCACCTCTCCTTTTGATAAAACGGCACCTTTTCAGTAATCCTTTGTCATCTTCCCAGCCGGCGATGTTCTTGTTTTCTTCGATCAATCTGCTCTCTCGACGTGTCATTGCCCCCCCGGGAGGTGAATATTCCCTATCGATTCTCAGTGTGTGAACGAATGCGAACTTGGAAAATACATGGTGGAAACTGAAGCTTCCGGACAATATTTTATGGATTGATCTCGAATGGGGTATGCTACTGAAAAGATTAACATGTTTCCTTATCGGTATTATTAATATTAAATTACAAGAAAGCAATAAACTTACAGACCCTTCTGTATTATCTTTCCTTATTTCTAATTCATTTTCTTCTTAACCTTTCATTCCATTTCCTTTCTTCTTTTTCTCGCCAGTCTCTTTGTTGTATATTCTTTCTTCTCATTCTCTTTATCCGTTATTTCCTTCTCATCTTTTCTGTTTCTTCGTTCATCTCAAAACCAGGCTATTTCCTCTCTTCCCTTTCCTTATTTCTCATTAATTTTCTTCTTTTTGCTTCATTCTCTTTATTTTCTTCTTTCGTCATTCTTTCTTGTTTTCTTCCTTCTCATTCTCTTTCCTCTTCATCAGGCTATTCCTTCTCTTTCCTCTTCTCGTTTCTTTTTATCTTGACTTTCTTTCTTTCTATTCTTCCTCGTTCCCTTTCTTGCGTTTCTTCCTTACTTCACTCATCTACCTTTTTCACCTCAAAATCAAGTTATTCCTAATTCTCTTGCCTTATTTCTGATTCATTTTTCTTGCTTATTTTTCTTATCTTTATTTTTCCTTTATCAGTCTTTTCCTTCTCTTCCTTATTCTAGGCCTCCCTATGGTGTGGTGGTAACGTCGTCGCCTTTGAAACAAGGGATCCCGGGTATTCGAATCTCACTTTAAGCTGTATGTTCAGTCCCGATTAGTCAATCTATGGACTTCAAACGCCGAACTTCTTCATTCCTTTCTCTTTTCTTCTTCATCTTGTCTTCTTCACTCTTCTCTGTTCTATTTTAACTTTCAGAACTAGGAGAGGCCGCATAGATATTATGCACACAGAAAACTAAATGCATCATATCTATGGATTCATCAGAATGCATGGATTGATGCACTAAAGTGTGTTTTATGACTTTTTCAGAGAATCAGATTCACATTTGATGCATTTGGGTGCATTTTTGTATGTCGTGAAAGAAACACCAAAGTGCGTCATTTGATTCAAGTGAGGATTTCTTTCAGTCGAGATGCACTTCAATGCATCAGTTGATGCGTTTTGATGCACTAGAATGCATCTTTTTTGATGATGAACTTAAATGTTTTGTGTCAGCTACATAAACTCTGTAGCTCAGACGAAACGTTTAAGTGCATCATCCAAAAAGATTCAGGAAGGTGCATCAAGGAACACCAAATGCATTGAAGTGCATCTCGACTGAAAGAAATCCTCACTTTTTGGTGTTTCTTTCACGATTCTGGTGCATCAATCGATATGATGCATTTAGTTTTCTGTTATAACACTATATTAAGCCTTGTTTCCATGATATGAAAAACTCAATATGCTGACCAAGGCAGAAATTTTATTTTATTATAAAACATAAACTAAACGTAACGTTTCAACCTTCTAGCAAGGTCTTCTTCAGACTCTGCACCAAATACAAATGTAAGAAGGTACAAACAGGACGATAAATTTCTACCTTGGTCAGCGTATTGAGTTTTTCATAGTTTTCTGTGTGTGGAGGGTCTGCTCTAGGAGCAGTTCTCAACAGGTGTATTTTTACAGAATTCGGAATGGAATTTCTTTCAGAAGAAAAGGAATTTTTTAAGTTTTTGCTGGCACAGTCCAGCGCCATCTTAAATAGGGACTGAAATACTGAAATTTTGTCCCATCTGGGACATCAGTGTTTTTCTCTTCTGTAGGATGGCGCCATCCTACAGACCCCCCTTTTTTAAAGCCTTTTGAGTAAAGCAGATCATCTGACGAGGTACCTGCAGAGTTGAATTTGCTCTGTCGCGTATGAGTCCGTAACTCATATCCTTGTTGCCTTGTTTTGAAGGATGTTGTTTTCCACCCAACCCAACACACTGACACAGTTCGTCATTTGCTTTCGGCTCGCGCTGCTAATAAGCGAAAGGTCAGGAGGGGCCCTTTCACTTACTTTCTCTCGGGGGAAATTCCTGTCTCGAGAGCTTTGGGTTGGTCGTTTCTTCTCTTTTATCTTCGAGCCCAACTGTTATGTGCTTTGCAATATGTCTTGACGTTCACAGGTAAACGCACTTGTGTTCGGGGCATCCTTCACGTACGCGCATTTTAATGTCTATCGGAACTCCGAATTACGTAATTGTATCGATGGTGATTCAAATTACATAATTGTATCGATGGTGAATGCTGAGCTATAGAAGTTTCAAGATATATCGATGAAGGGACTTTCCGTTGTTTGGTTCTTCTTGGACAGACAGACATATCGACCGAGATTATTTCTATCGCCTTAAAATAGTTCAGTCACGGAAACTGCTGGGTTGTAACGATACCATTGAAAATCAATGAGGTAGAAGTGTACATGACTGTACCTTCTTCATAGAGACAGAGACAAGAAAATGAGGGAGAAGGAGATAGAGCAAAAAAGAGAGAGATGATGAGAAAGGACAGAGATAATAAAGCGAAGGAAATACTAAAGAGAGAGAGAGAGAGAAAATGAAAGAAGAGAAACCTTAAGAGAGAGGAAGAAAGAAAGCAAAGAGTGTGTGTATGTTTGTGTGTGTGTGTGTGTGTGAGAGAGAGAGAGAGAGAGAGAGTAGAGAGCAGAAGAAACAAAGAAGAGGTGAGATTGAGAGAGAGAGAGAGAGAGAGAGAGTAGAGAGCAGAAGAAACAAAGAAGAGGTGAGATTGAGAGAGAGAGAGAGAGAGAAGAAACAGGCAAAGAGATAATAGAGTGAAAGAGAGATAATAAAGAGAAAGAGTAGAAAGCGAAAGATAGGGAGAATATAGAAGGCAAGGAGAGAGAGAGAAGGGTAGTGAGCTGGAGAAGGAGAAAAAGAAAGAAAGGAGAGGGAGGGAGTGGGGTAGAGAGAGAGAGAGAGAGAGAGATGAAAAAGAGGAGAGAATATAGAGCTAGAGAGACAAAAAAAGGAAGTTATTTTCCTTCGATTGTGGAGGAGAAAATTTCAGTTAAGGAATTTCAAAATACAAAAATTACAAAAGTACTGAAAAATTACCAGTAATCCAAAAAACGGCCAACTATACGAAGATGAAAATCAAGAAAATATGTTTCATGTTCTAACTAAAGGATAACGGAGTAACACTCTAATAAATGTGCAACTAACTCGCCTGTTACACCAAATCTGAGTATTTACACCATTGCTTGATGTTACTATGTATATATGCATTACACTTTGTACAGTGCGTAAAAAACATAAAATAGCTTTCCATCAACCCCCGAGCATTGGTAAGAATACAATTTGAATATGTATATTGTAATTTTGCCTGTAGTGTTGTATGGATGCGAAACTTGGTCCCTTACAAGAAAAGAGGAAGATATATAAGACCATTTGAAAATGAAATCCTTTGGATCTAAAAGGGATGAGGAGATAGGTGAGTGGAGAAGGTTGCATAGGGTAGAACTACACAATTTGTATTCCTATCGAGATATTATTAAAATCATTAAATCAAGAAGTCTTAGGTGGGTAGACCATGTGGCACGAATGGGAGAGGAAAGAAGAGTTTACAGGATTCGTGTTGGGTAACCTGATGGTAAGAAACCTGTAGGAAGGCCAAGACAAAGATGGAGGGATAACGTTGAGATGGACCTAAAGGGTATGGGTAAGTATGGAAAAGATTCAGGATAGGAACAGTTGGAAGGCTTCTGTTGCTTGGCCATAAACATTCAAGCTTAAGAATGCTACAGAGTTAGTTATTGTCGAACGCAATGTAAGGAAAACTGAAGTCATCTCGTAACAAAAGCAGCACGTAGTAGGTAGGCATGTGTTGCTGATTCTGCAGTAAACTCGCAATGCATACTTCTGATCCTAACACCTTCACAAAGCTTCACATTTCGTAATTTGTCAATGTAGGTCGCTTAGAGTGGATGGTTGTGTGCGTAGTGCGGTTTCAATTATGCGTGTGATTGCCTCGCTTGCGTCAGTACCGGGAAACGAACTGTGGTTCTCGAGAAACTCGATTTGCAGCCATCGTGTAGGCACCTGTGATTTTACATGCGATAACGACGATGTTTGCTTCTACAAGGCTGGTAAGAGGAGATTGTAAGGTTCTGTCTCGCTTCTTTTGTTTCAGAACTGGAGTTGCCTTAAATGGTAGGGTTTTATTGTCACATAATTTATAGGGGACCAATATATATTTATCCCATATATGGGCGCTTATTTAATATGCGAGAAGTAATTACGTATTATAAAAACAAGTAATTTTTATATTACATATTTTTCAAGCTTTACGTCATTCTTCTGTCTATCTCTAAAATGAGAGATGGATTGATTTGGTTTATTTTACTTCGCTTTTCTGCCACTTTTGACTAATTGCGATTATGAGGATGAGTGATATGATGAAAGTGACACTCTGGCCTGGGTGTTACGAATAGGTGTCGGCGAATTACGATGATGCAATTTTTGTTTGCCTACATAGTACATGCAAAGGAGATTGATTGATTGATTGATTTAGTTTATTTTACTTCGCGTTTTGTGCCTCTTGGCTAATTTGCGAAGATGGGGATGAGTGATGAAATGATGAAAGGACATTCACAAACAACCAAGCCCGACCGGGATTCGAACCCGGGACCCTTCGCAGCGCGATGTGATAACCACTCGGCCACAGGGTCGGGCTCATACAAAGGAGAAAAATATGTAATTACATAAAAATCAGGGCCCTACTTATTTCTGTCAGTTCCCCTGTGCGTAAGCCAGTGAATGACACACCTGGACACGTGCACCCTTTGAACAGTGTAGAAATCGAAAAACAAGACGTAGTTGAGTTTCTAAACGGCTGTGCGAAGCACTGCATCATTTCCTTTTTGTACGCATCTCCCTCCCCACCACCCTTTGCTTAAATTGAATAATGAATAATGGTGTCGGAAAAATGCAAAACAGAGAACCTCAGTGCAAGGCAAGACGAATAGTGTTTGTCTTTTAATTAACGAGGTCGACTTTCAAGTAGCCATATGCAATGCAGAGGTAGTTAAGAGTGCGACCATGGTAGCTCTCTCATTTAGAGTATGCGTTTTATGTAAATAAGGATCTAAAACAATCGACGTGTGTGGTCGTTGCCATCTGCTGTCGTCTCATTGTTATTTTGATTCAGTATATCACTTTTTCAATTCTTCCAAGATTCATCGTTGAAAAAGCACTAAGAAATTTGAGAAATTGTGTTGATAAATCTGTTGTGGGTTATTTTGATTTATTTTCATTGATTTCATTACTAGCGACTACTAAGCCTTCGTCCGCATTATATCAAGTTTACGTATTTTTTATTCTTATATGTTAGTTGTGTCATTGTTCTATTTATGTAGATCTGCAAAACACAACCATATCCAAATGTATAATACACACAGCACCATCTGTTGAGCACTCTTCTTACCGTAATAAGTAATTTCAAGCTTCTATAACCAGTACAAAAAGTTTAACACCCCCTTTCCGCCCTCTGGAGTTGAATTTCGGAAAATCCCCTCTTAGTAGGTGCTTACGTCATAAGAGGAAGACTTTATTTTAAAATTTCAGGTTTCTAAGTTCATGGGTTTGGGATCACGGCTTTATCTATTCATCTATTCAATAACACACTCCCAATGCTTCTATTGGATAAATGGACCGTCCTTTGAATGTGAAGTGCTCTTTGGATACAAGGCGGTTGGTCGGAGCGTGGTGCTGATCACCTACCAGACAACCACTGCCCCCCCCCCCCCTATGTGCCTTCGTGGCAGGCCGGGGGAAATCCTTACTTCTTTCCCATGTCAGGCAAAACTCAACACTATTAGAGTAGTCTTGGGTAAAACTAGATGTTATTTCTGAAGAGGCAAACCCGCAAAGCAATGCCAGCCACCACGGTGGCCTAACCTATTGAGCGTTCTCGCAACCGAACGTTCTGGATTTGAGTCCCCACCTCGTTGCTCAGGGATCGCGATCAGAAAAAGGAGATCGAACCCGGAATCCCTTGACCACAAGGTAATAGCGTTACCACCACGCCATTGAGGTCGCCCTAGCTGTTCCTATACGAGTGTCTAATTTCACCCAATCACCATTCATCCTCATCGTCGCCATTAGTATCCAAAGGAAGAAAAGCGACGTAAAATTAGAAGCATAACTCCCAGCCTAGAGTTAAGTCGCGGTGATCTACTCAGTAGGACGTCTGGCTACCGCGCGGGAGACTCGTGTTCGATTCCCGGGGTGGTTGATCTAAGGTCGGTCCCATAAAGCGGCTCTGCAGCTCACCCATCCTCAAATCAATGGGTACCTGGGGGCAACACCGGGTGTAAAGACGGCCGTAGCGTGGTGCTGATCACATCACTTCAAAAATTGCCGAGATCGAGAATGTGTGGGGCCCTACTCCCATATCCCCCTAAATGTGCCTTACCAGGCTAGTGTTTTTCCTCATTGACTGCTCTGCCACTTTCGCGACAATGAGAATGAATGATGATGGAACTGATGAATGGACATACAGAAAGAAAGGACTCGAACCAGGAACCAGGGATTCAGAATTTTTCGTCTGGCGACGTGTAGATTCGTGTCAAGAGGGCTGTAAATATATATTTAGAATTAAAAATGTCCATAAATTAGACCTTTGTGGAAAATGTTAGGGGGTGTTGGGGGGTGGATAAAATCACTGCCCGAAACACCCTGTGGGAACGTCAGTTCACCTCATAATCAAGGGCCCACGGGTTCGGTTCCGTTGCGGTGGTAACATGTAAACAATATAGATCCAGACGATCCAATTGGTCATCAAGTTTTGTAACCAGGTGGTGTGAACGAACCCCCCTTATCCTTTTAGTTGCACGGCTCAGTAATAGTAGGGAACCATGTGTGAAACATCGATTTCCCCAAAAGACCTACTTGAAAAGCGACAATTGTTTACATGAGCGCAGGCAGGCGGGGAGCTTTTCACTTCGTACCTGGCAGGTTCTAGTGAAAGTTCTCCCCATGAACGCCCCCGACGGACGAGTAAAAGTGAAGTTGTTGACCCCAGCGGCCGGGAACTGAGTTAGTAGGTCACGAGGGAAGCCTTGCGCTGTTGCGAGTCCCTACACCACTCGCGCTCTGGCAACGGAACGTACGCGCCAAAGATACGACGCGGCTCGGCTTGCTTGTGTGTGCGGTTGTTTTGCAAAATAGTAAAAAAAAGAAAATCTGCCTGGATGGGTCTCTGTGCTCGCGTGGTGAACATTTTGGAGTATACTCTGTAGCACACAGACTATACTTTGATTCTTCTGTGATCACAAGAATGGTGACAAGTTCCATTGTGTCTTCCGTTCGGAAAGGAACAGGACGTTGTGTGTTCTTGTAGCGCGCGTGTTTGTTATTTTTTTAAGAAGAAGAGGAAGAAAGTTTTCTAGGAAGTTTTTTTGTATCCCACTTTATCGGACCGTGTTGTGCCTATACTGTGCTCAAATTGGAAGTCTGTATTTTTGCCTGTAGAAGAAGGAGGAAGCTGTGATTGGTTGCGAGGACACAAGTGAGGTGACGGAAGGTGCTTTTTTGTGAACTTTTGGTGCTATCTTTGTGAGGACGCAAACAATAAAAAAAAATGACTGTAAAAGACTATTTGAATAAAACCGAGGCTGCAGGTGGCCTTGATTTGGACCCGTTTTTGTCCCAGGATAGTGAAAATCTTTTGGGTAGAGTCCTTGCAGGTAAGGGTAATTTTCTTACATTCTCTAAATTAAACTACAACCTGTTATATTAACTGAAGATTAGAATTTCAGATACCTTATGTACTTTGCTTGCTTTAATTTTTTTAGCAGGAAACAGAAAGAAAGCTTGTTGCATGTGATTTTTATAGAGAAATATACAAATTGGAAGTGAACCTACACTGAAAGATATGTTTACCGGGAATTGAACTAGGGAAGACTTGCGCAAATGGCTATGAAAACGGATTTGGATTAAAATTCTAAACTTGTAATGTAAGTGCCATCTATTGTGCGACATCGTAAGCAGAAACTTGCTGTTTTAGGTGGCTGTGAATTTTCAACATTCAGTTTGTCTTTATGAGCATGTTAAGTTTAATAACCACTAAATTTTCGAATTTTAACTTAACATTACTGCTTTATATGTCCCTGCGTAGACTCTACGATGCATTTGGCTACAGATCTCTGTCAACAATTCAACAGAACAATAATAACACACTGAGGAAGTCGCTAAGCTGTAATTGGTCTCAGTTTCAGTGGCGTGAGTTGCAAAAGTTTAGCGACAGTGTGTGAATCACAACTTTGTTAGCTCATGCAAATTTCCGAAGTCTGTTTTCGCCACAAGGGGGGGGGGAGGGGAAAGGACTGGTACGTAGGCTGCATTCCATTTTACCTTGGCTGTATCGCTTGATGTAACCCGGGTTACTCTGGTGGAGTAGACACTGCACCGCGCATGCGCTAGAGTAGCTTGTAGCCAATGAAATGCGTTGAGGTGGAGTAACTAACCCAGCCTAAAGGAGTACGAATTGAGTAATTACGAAAACTTTTTTTTTGCTCTTATCGAGAGTTTACGAAATTATAATCAATTGCATGTTCGTTACTTTTTGTATTGTGTAAGATTCTATTTATTTGTATTGATATGTGTGTTCGTTTGCATGTTCGTAATTTCAAAAGAAGGTGGCAGAAGAGAAAGACAAAGACAATTTATTAACAAATAAAATAAATGTTTATTGACACCTTTTTTTGCAGAAAATTCCTCTATAATTCGGCCAGCACTAAGTATAAAGTTTTTCTTTGTGATTTTTCGTTCAACAGAGTCACGTGTACTCCTCTTTCACATAGGGGGCTGAGGATTTCAAACGTTGGTACAAAATAACGTGTTTTTTTCTGGCACAAAAATGGAAGTGTGTTTGTGTGTTTGTATTTTCAGTAGGGTGGCAGTGGCTTCATAAGGGGTTGATCGAGGTAGCTTTCCCCCCCTCTACATTATATTTAATTACTTACTTTTTCGCGTTTCGTGCTCCTCTTCCTTAATTTTATGAGCGCTCAGGAAAGGGGAAAAGCCACGTCAGTACGCCTGGGCAAAATGCCTATTATAGCTTTATAGTGGCCATTTTTTTTCCTGTGGCAGTCTCTTGGCCACAGGAATTCTGATATTATGCATAAATGTAGTTACGAAATCTGTAACTTCAGTGAAATAGCAGCATAAGTGCCTGAGTATAAAAGGGATTTATTGCTGAGTTTTGTTTTCTATCAGAAACAAGACACCCCTTAAATATGAACATGGCGGAAACTGAAAGTGGCCCAACAATTATGTGTAAGACATCTAATTGGTTGTGCTATTTCTGGATTTGCAAAAAAGTAGCCAGTGTTAACCCGAGCCCACATATATTCCTGACATTATTAGAGAATAAATGATTGGATGGGTGTTCCTAAATGGGAATCAAAGTTTGATCATATCCGCTTAGTTGTAAGCAAAGGCATAGAGTGATGTATAGCTTCATCTACGCAATAGTTGCCCAACATACTTGTAACAAGTAAGTTGCACTACCGATACGATTCTATCTATATCGTTCTCAATAATAGCATTCCTATTTCCACAAATATTTCTCTCCAGCTGGAAGTACCCTGTTCGATTCTTGTGTCAATTGACACAAAGTCTCTAGTAACACATTAGAATGCATACACGCGTAATGATGCAGATTAGATGCATTAAAATACACAGAGAAATGCATTAGTTGCCGTCTCGTGCGATGCGCTTAAAATGCTGGATCCGGGTTCGAATCCTAGCATGGACAAGAGCGTTCTTTCCGAGTGTCTTACCCGGTGGAGGCACAAGTAGTTCGGATCCCACTTTAAACTGTAGGTCCAGTCCCGATTAGCCTTGCTGTGCATAAAGTGGACTTAAAACACCAACTCAAACCAACTCTTTCCGAGTGTCCCTTCGTCAATTTCGTCATATCATTCTTCGTGATTAGTCAAAAGTGGCACAAAAGCGAAGTAACATAAATCAAATCCAGCACTTAAATGCATAAATTGGGAAGATCCGATAGATCATTTCAAAGAAACCAAAATTACATACTTAACTGTGGCAAATAGAACACCATAAGCACAAATTTCATGCACAGCGCGCCCCGAGAGGGTTGATCAATGTGCAATGAAACAGGAAGGCTCTAAAATGCATAAGGCCGAAGGAATATCCCTTCTCCACCTCTTATGAAAGAACATGGATATGCTATTGTAAAGTACGTCGGAACAAATGGGTTCTGGGTTCGAGTCCCGTGAAGTTTTGTTCCTTTATCCATACAAGTCTTCAATTCGCAAGTGTTCCTTGAAATGAGGTAAAAGCTTCCGTCCCGTAAAGGCACATTTACGGAATGTGCCTGGTAGAGACATTTTGGAGGTGCTGTGATCAGCACCACGCTCCGACAGCCTTTACCCACAGGTACCCACTTATTTGAGGCTGCAGAGCCGCGTTATGCTGGGAGAAGACTGGAAAATTACGACCTTACGTCACCCACCCCGCGAATCGAATCCAGGCTCCCCGCGTTGCAATCAGACGCCCCCACCGCTCCTTCCTAACCCTTTTCTCCCTAAGTATCACTGTAAACATTGCCCAATATTTCCAATCCTGCCCCCGCGTTTGCCTTCCAAGACATTATCTCTCCCCCAGTCCTCTATCTGGTCACGGTGTCGAAAGAAAGTAAATCAACAATGCAAACGATAAAGAAGAAGTCGAATTTAGGACACGCTCGAGAGAGGGCAATGCACGGGGGTCCTCGTTCCACACTTTTACTGCTCGCAGATGCCCATACTAGTAGCCTCACCCAGGGTGCAAGCGCTATTCCACATCGGTTTCACTTTCAAAGTCCCCGTTTACTAGCATGGTTAAAAAACTGGGTCAACATGGCACCCTGGTAGAGGCTAGGGCATTGCTCTTCGGCCTTCCTTGGTCGGTGAAGTACTTTTTTCTTTTTTCAGATCACATTCGTTTTAGCAGGAGGTGGGGGGTGTGGAATATACATGTCAAAGCACAAAGCCTCCACCAGGGTTCGGGTCTGATTGCGTCAAAGCTGCTCCGAGTTCCATTGTATCAATGCTAACCGAAAGGAGGTCAAACGGGGCCTGGGTAGAGGCTAGTTCATTCACCCTGTGACGCGATACACTCGAGTCAGAATCTCGCTGCAGCGAATTGGGGCAAGAATGAAGGCAGGCTCCGTGCAAGAAGAACGCAACGACGGTGGGAAACGTTATGGCGGTTGCGTGCTTCTTGCCACTGAGATGGTTGTTGCGGACGACCTCGGTTATTCGCGTGCCGAGTCGGGTTCAACGATCTCGGCTGCAGAAAGTGGGTTATCCTTATAGCTAGTATAACACGTACCCTGTTCACTTTCGACTACTTCGATTGGGCAAGAAACTCGCACAAAAGGGGGAAAAGTGTGGCAGAACGAAAGGCGAAGGTCGTTTATTGATTTCCTCGAATAAAAGGGGGGGGGCAATAAGACACCGATGTATGCATATTCATATACAAAACTGAGGTGATGTGGTCCGCACCAATTCACTTTCATTTGGAGCCGTTGACACCTTCTGAAGACTTATTGTTTTTCACCGCCTCTCCATGTTTCTACATTAGTCGTGGCGATGAGGACTAATTGATTGGATGCACGTTTACCTACCCAGTGCCTGCCTGGTTTAGCAACGGAGTTTAATCCATCAGGTGTAGTTTCTCTGTCTGCATTATTGCCTCCCCTTGTCTTGCTATCCATCTAATTCCCTCCTCCGCTCCATTTTTTCAGTTCTCTCTCTCTCTCTCTCTCTCTGGCGAAAGAGAGGAGAATAAAAAGTAAGAGAGTGTATAAAAGGAACAAAGGGAAATAGAGAGAGAGGGGAGGGTTAAGAAACAGAGTATAAGAAAGGAAAATAGAGAAGAGGATATAGAAAAGAAATCAAGTGTATAAAGAAAGAAAGACTAAAGATATAGAAGAGAGAGAGAGAGAGAGTACAAAGAAAGAAGGGAAGATAGAGAGAGAGAGAGTACAAAGAAAGAAGGGAAGATAGAGAGAGAGAGCACAAAGAAAGATGGAGAGAGAGATTACAAAGAAAGAAGGGAAGAGAGAGAGAGAGAGTACAAAGAAAGAAGGGAAGAGAGAGAAAGAGAGAGTACAAAGAAAAAAGGGAAGAGAGAGATAGAGTACAAAGAAAGAAGGGAAGAGAGAGAGAGAGAGTACAAAGAAAGAAGGGAAGAGAGAGAGAGAGTACAAAAAAGAAGGGGGGAGAGAGAGAGTACAAATAAAGAAGGAGAGAGAGAGAGAGAGTACAAAGAAAGAAGGGAAGAGAGGGAGAGAGGTGAGGATATAGGAAGGAAAGAGTTCAAAACAGAGAAAGGAAAATATAGAGAGATGAGGTGGAGGATGCAGAAAAGAGTGCGCTAAGTCCATTTTATGCTCAAATATGCTCTGGACGTACCGTTTTAAAGTATGATCCAAACCAACAATGTGCCTACACCGAGAATCGATCCCAGAACCCTTAAATTACAGAGGTTACAGTTTGAAGTTCACTTTATGCTCAGATGGGCTAATCGGGACTGGACCTGATTGAAAAATCTCGCGTGTGTGGGCTAAAGATGGATATCTATACATCGTTACTGACTACTGTTCAGTTGGAAAATACACAAAATTGAACACCCTCCCCCTTCAGGTATTCTGTGAAGTCCGGAGTATTATACACACATTAGCAATACAGGATAATGTCTTCACTACATTGGTCCCGCGGAGATATGTTTCGAAGCGTTGACTACGTTAGTACATATGTTTGTTGGCTCGATCTGCTTCTAAAAACTTTCCCCTATACGTGATTTCTCTCTCGGCTTTCCCTCCAAGGCGCTTCGTTCCATAACATAACGGTAGTGAAAGTGAGTATGTCCTTTCACCCAGAGCTGTGAGGACAAAGAGGCAAATAAAATCGTTATCTAGATCTCTTGGTCTTTTGTTTCATTGACGGGAGGAATTGAAGCATATGTAGTACAGATTAAACAGTAGAAGACATCTTTCATATTGGCCAGGGGTCCCGGGTTCGAATCCAGCTCGGACCTGGTTATTTGTGAATGTCCATTCATAAATTTCATCACTCATCTCCATCTTCGCAAATTAGCCAAGAGGCACAAAACGCGAAGTAAAATAAAATCAAACAATCCAACAAACATCTTTCATTTCGTTCTTGGAGAAATTTGCAAGGAATATGCATAATATTTCTTTCTATTCCAGCTTTGTCTCCATGCCCTATAGAAAGTAAGGGCTGGTAGAAGAAATATAGGGGGGTACGTGGTTGGCGCAGAATAAAGTTGCACGTACATGGATACGAGATAAGTAATAAGCAACTTTATACTCAGATAATAAGGTTTGCAACTCTGAATACGTAGAGAATAGACCCGTCTATAGATTGTAATTTCAAAACCGCTTATGGATCTTTATATTAGCTCCAGAAAATCCGGATATATAGTTTTTCTCAATTTCTCTCCTCTTTCTTCTATCTTTCTTTTCTGTTTCTCCTTCCCCAATCCATCTTCGTGTCTCACTGTCTGCCCGTCTCATTCTTTCCTTTCTGTTTCTTTGTTTCTTTCTCTCTCCCCTTCTCTGCCATTCTTCCTCTCCTCCTCTCTTTCTTCCTCTTCTTGCTCTTTCCCTCCATCTATTTCTTACATTTCCCACATTTCTCTCTCTTTCTCTTGCCCTTCCATCTTTTTCTTTCTTTCTTTCTTTCCTGGTTTCCCTCTTTTGTCTCTTACATATTTCTTCTCTAGGTGAGTTGAGGCCAGTTGTGACAGCATTTATCAAAACCAAAATCTCCATATAGCGAGGCCACTCTTAAGTGAGTAAGCATCTTGCGTAGGTGAGTAGATCATACGTAACCTAACGCTAAACCCGAGAGCTTTGTTTGTCCAGAACCTCGTCGATTTCGCCAACGCATTTTCTCTTTCGCCTTCCAGACAGGCGACTGAGTCTTCGGCTCTTGCCTTGCGTAATATCCATCAGGATCGTATTCCTTCATCTGTTGATCGAGTGGTTTAACCGTGGTTTCTCAATCTCTTACGCACTTGCGAAGGCATACTGTGAAGTTTGAATACTCTTTTCGGGATTTTAACAGTTGGTCAATATTGTTTAAACTCTCATCTTCCCGTGGCGCCATGTGCTCCATAGAATTGTACATAATGTGCAGAGTTCTGTGGAGGAGTGATTAGCACAGCGCGTTACGGCGCCAGAGATTCCCGTGTTCGAATCCTGACCTGGGCATGAGTGTTGCTTCATCCCGAAAAGTGGCAGAAAAGCGAAGTAAGATAAAGCAAAGGAATCAATAGAATTGAAATGTTTGTACTATATTGTCAATCATTTTCTAAAGGAACAGCAAAAGCTGAAAGAGACAAGACTAAGAAAGCAAATGTAAGCAAACCCCAAAAGGGGGAGAGGGGTCCTTGTGTTTAAATGTCGCGATTATTGTAATAAAACCCTTAACTTAACTTCCAATGTAGACACAAAATTCTAAGTGTAACTGTGGTTTCATCTCGATTAAAAGTGCATATTTTACGATTATGGTTTCATAATCTTTGGCGCATTTTCGCTGAAAGGAAAACAATGGAAAGCGCCAGTTGTGGTTTCCATTTGAGAAACTAGCAGAGCGGGCAAACCATCGTTCTCTTATGAAAGTTTCACTGCAGGCAAAAAAAAAGAAGGGGAAAAGTTAACTCGAGTGAGAAACGTTGCAACATCTCCCCCCTTGAGTGCTGCAGGAAATAAGAAAAGTATAATATGCTCGCCAGCTGCTTTTATGTACCTCTGGGGTTACTCGCGACCATGAGGATGAAATGGTACAGCCGAGCCATACCGAGGGTTCGAAACTGGTACTTCTGACTTCGAAGCACATTACGCTGACCGCTCGTCCTGAAGCTTGTACTCAAAAGTCCAATTAAATCGCTGCTCGATTTATCTTTACACCTTTAATCAGAATCTCGCTACTGAAGTTCCCGTGTTCGAGTCCAGGCCAGCATGGATGATCGCCTGATCAATTTAATGTAATCATCACCCAACTTCATCGTCGCGATTAACCAAAAGTGGAAGAATAATAAAAACAAGTCTGACCAGAAGAACAGAGCTTAGAGTGAACGTCAGTAAGGGAAATTTATAATAATAATAATAATACCAAGAAATCTGTAGAAACTAATGAACCATTTGTATTACTGGAATTCAAAAATACCTTGAGCGCGTTTAACCATCGACGCACTGAATCTGTGTGTATGTAGACCCAAGCCAGATTGCACCTAAAAAGTAAAAGTACTCCCCTGTGCATAGCACCACGCCATGAAGGCGTATAGGTGGTGTGGGGGTAACGCCCCACACTTTCTTGATCCGGTCGTGAGTGGGGGTGATGTGATCAGCGGGTGATGTGATCAGCATCACGCCCCTGACCGCCTTTACCCCCCAGGGTTTCCCCCAGGTACCCATGTTATTCGACGCTGGGTGGGCGCCGGGGCCGCTTCCAACATTAGAAAAGTTCCCGGGGATCAATACCCGGGACCTTTAGCATGGTAGTCAGACGCGTTACCGACTGAGCCACCGCGGCCACCTATAAAATTATATTCTTGGTGTTGAAGTTAGTGAATAAGAGACCTTGGATTCGAATCCCCTCCACCTTATCGTGTACGAACGCTCAGTTCCCCATTTAGCCTTTCCCCCTAATGGCACATGTTCGGACATTGTTCCCCTAACCTCGTTACCTCTAGATGCGAACTCCTATCCTTCTTTCGTGTTTCCACACCGTCAAGGAATTCCAGCTGCATTCGTGGAATTGAGAAAGTGGTTACAAGAATGGGGAGACTCTTTTTTTCTTACCTAATCGGCTCAGCTATGCTGTTGAACGGACGAATGTCGTTTTGTGTGGAAAAATAGTCGCTGACATCAGTTTTCAGTGCATTCGGCCACCGGCTGGGCCTCAGAAAGCCAACAAACAGCGGCGATGGGACAAGCTGTGGCTTATAAGTATATACAGATATATTTATATATATATGTAGATAACGTATATCCCCCCCTAATACATCAGCTAAGCTCCGTCCCTTCTTTAAAAATCACCACTAATGCGTTTTTTTTCTCGTACAAGGGGTATGGTAGATCAATGGAGTAATATGAATCATGTGTGTGTTCCGATGAGTCAGTCGTGAAGATCGGTTGACTCAGATTCAAGACGCAAGCTTTTCAGTCTCTGCTGTAGTACATTTCAGCACTTGTACTTTGGTAGGCCTACTTGTCTCTTATTCTCTATATCAAATGTCTAGACAGCGAAAGCAAACGAGATTCATTTGAATGCTCTAAAACAGCTATAATTTCTCACAATTTGGAATATCGTAAAGGTATTTACGAAATGAGAAATAAGGCCCAAATAATATTTGATTTCACAGCCTAAAGGAGCAGCATAATCTTGCAAACTCACTTCTCCAATTTCTCTAATAGAAATGCAAGTTACGTTGCCTGGTCAGTTGATTGTAGGAACTCAAGAATTCAAATGTATTGTCACCGGTAGTCAAAGCTGTGGGTGAACCCGTGAGCTCAAGGAGAAGCGCTACCCCTACGCTATGTGGATATCAGATAAAGGATAGGCAAATGGTGAGGTGATAGCTACCCAGTGTGGCAGGGCGGGAGGGGGGAGTTCCAGTTCCGATTTGCTTTAGTATACTTCACACTATTCTTCCGCTTTTAGTCAAAAGGATGAATATGAATAGTGATGAGATGATAATCATAAATACACACGGACAGAACACACCACCAGCCCGACAGAGGAGTATACAGACGCCAGAGCATCGTTAGGCTGCTAAATGAAGTACAGGGAGTGCCACGTGGAAGAAAGGTTGAAAATTGATTGGGTGTCTTCAAAAAAGATAATTTCTACACCCCCAGTACCAAAAATTAGCATCCAGGGGAGAGGGAGAAGTCCCTCTCATCCCCTTCAAATACCACCCGGGCATTTTCGAACCACTATGAGCTTTCGTTAATAACCAGGTGACAACGTTAACACTACGTCGTTCAGGAGGCCGTTGAGATATGATGAACCGCCACCTTCTACTTCTCGTAACATGATGTTTAAAAATCGCTAAGTGTATAGTAGACTGGTGTACACCTCCCCTTGGTTATGTATCATCATTCCACACATCTCACGCTGACCACTTTCCCCAGAAGACGTGGAAAGGAGTGTCGAGTGATAACTTTCACTGGATACTTTCGCTGATGATCCGAGAGAAACTGAATCCAAACGTTCCCATCAGGCTATCTTGTCTCCCCTTTTTTCCCTTCCAAACGAGACCGACTCATTCGCCGAAGAGTTGTGAAAATCCGTCTTACGTCATCCCTGTGTGGAGGACCGAATGGTAATAGCAGTTTATAATTACTCAAGATAATGCTGAGCACAGGGGCAACCTCAAAACGGACAGGAGCAATGAACTAGCCTCTGCGCGGCTCTCCGTGACCTGATTCGACCAGCTCGTCTTAGCATACGGCGAACTGCCCGAGGTGGGAATTTTCCGAAGCCTGCGCGCGAGGCTAGTTGTCCGTGGTATTGGTGGCCCACATCCCGGGTACTGACTCCGCGAAGCCGGCGACAGGAGGCAATGTCCTATCCTCCACCAGAGGGCGATTGGCCTAGTTCTACAGCCAGGACCCGAGCATTGCGCGACTGTTGCCGAGGTTGTAGTTTCGCGAGACCCCGCTAGAGGCTTACGTTGTTGTCCTACTTCGACGCCAAGGTGAATGCCCGTCATGTAGGTCCATTACTCTTTACGGAAGTTCTCTCCATGAGGCTCTGACGTAGCGATGTACGTCATTTCCCGTGTGATATGGTTCCCTCCCCCCATTTCCCTTTCGTGTGCGAATATGCCTCGCTGCTTTTGAAATTGCAAAGCGTGTCTTTTTCTTTCCTGCCGACCGTGGAAACAATTAGCAGCACTTTACTTGAAAGAATGCACTGATAGATGTTAACTTTCATTGTTGCTCTGATAGATGGTAACTTTCATTGTTGCTGAGTACCTGAACAGCATATTTGTCGCTGCAAGATGATCCCAAAATATGCTTTTATGTTGAATTACTGCCAATTAGTATTTTAACAACTATATCACAGGAATGCATTTCGCAACTTACAAACTTGACAACAGAGGGGGACACTGTTTCATCCTCTTAATATTCCGTTTTAAGTATTCTACCGCAAATATTTTCCATCAATTTTTATTTAAAATAAACAAAGAAAATTTGATCCAAAAAAGTACATAAGCTTTCCTCTTCTATGCTCTATTCGTTCAGTAGGTAATCTCTATAACGTTATGCTCTGCAACAGGTTGAGAGAATAGAATACTATAATAGACAGACGATATATAGCACAAAGCTGACCTCGGCAGAGTGGTCGCTGACGTTGGGGTCTTGAGTACGAATCCCGGCTTAGTCAGGGATTTATTTTGTAAGTGTGCCTTTATCATTTTCATCGTCATGATTAGCCAAAAATCAAGTCATAAAATAACCACTTATTCTTTCAGAGAAGGTTCACAATGTTTGCATTAGATTTTCGTCTGTCCACTATACTACCTAGGCTGACCGACCAAAACTAATAAACTGTCTATGTAAACAGAACCATCGACTTAAAATTTACATTTTGATAACCAGTAGGTTTCTCTTTTCATGATGACTTACTTGGAATAACTAAAATGGAACGTTGGGGAAAGTTTTGCTCAAGGTAAACGAAGAACGATTTAGCTGTTTCTTATGCAACCTAAAATACCTAAAGGACGTACTGGTTGCATAACCTGCAGGATGCATTGTTTCTGTGTCCACAAGGGCGCGTAATGAACTTGTTAAATTTCGCTTTTTCGTGAATTTTTTTAACGGAAATTACTGAATAAATTACATTAGCAACTCTTAATCACAGCGCATGGAAAAAATAGTTAAACAAACACTGTTGAGTACATTGAACAAACAAAAATTGTTGCAGCTGCTCCGATAACGAATGAGAAGTTTGCGTTTCGTCTCGTCATCGTGGAGATAAACAGATAACAGCAATTAACAATTCGTAAAAGGGTATAAGAGTCATTGACCCAGCTCCACGATCGCAGCACGTGCTTTTCTGTGACATACCAGAGTGTGAGTGCGTCTGGTGCTGTTTACGGCGACCGAGGGTTGAAGAACATTCCGTTTTGGGGACAAATGGGACAAGAGGGTCACCGGTACCTGCCAGGTAAACAGATAATTTGCATTTTTTCCTTTCTTCTCTCAGCAGATCGACAGGAGAGAACTTGCTGTGTTGTGGACCTTTGGTTTTCTTGCCAACAATAAATATCAGTAATTGCTTAATGTGAAACAGTATTTCTCATCATGAGATTATGATAGCAGTGCTCGAAGTGATTAGGAACCCCGGGAGGATGATACCCCCCTTCTCCCTGGTAACCCCAGGCTCGACCAACCACCACCCAGCTAGCAACTGCCACTTCGAGCGCTACGATTTAGTGGCGAATCCGTACTTATTAAAAAGAAGAAAGACCATATTTTCAACAAGGAGTGCCTCAAGTGCTATTAGCTGTATATTGTAACATTACCTTCATATTTTCACTCTTTATATTCAGAATTGTTCGTATTTTACACCGCTTTTTCGCTTCTCTGGGTTAATCGCAAGGAAAATAATGAATTCAAAGTATGGAAGGGAAACACGCAATGAAACACTAGTGCCCTCTCTTTTTCACCAAAAAAGCTCGAGCAACCACATTCTAAATTGTATAAAATATCGCATTTTTCGGAATTCGAAATGCGGAACATAGAAAATTCCCTCGAGAGTGAAGTGATGAAACGTAGGATGGAACCATCATAATGCCTTTGGCAAGGGTTCGATCCGGGATCGTTGGCTTCGTAGCCCATACCACTGACCACCCCGCCACGGAAAGCGACTAACCTATATCCGGAGTGCAACAGCCCTTTGTCGGGCCAAGGCCTGTTGAGCGGCTTTTTAGATTGGCGGTCAGGGCATCGATCCCAACCTGTGCATTCGCGACGACTCTTGTGTTCAAGACGCTAATAAAACCCCTCAATTTCGATGATGCTATAGTATGAATTTCTTTCACCGTGAAAAATACTGTACTCTTGTATCATGCGATAGTCTAATAGTTTCACGCTACGTTCTCGTAATGTAGCTTCATGAGTAGGTGTTGGCTCTCTCGTTGACTTCATCGTTCATCCTAGTCATCGGGATTGTGCACAAAATAATCAAGTCCAGTATCTCCAAGATACAAACTATGCGCAAAAATCAAGCCAGTTCCTCAAAATACAAAAGTCTGCATGTCAGTTTCTCCAAAATACAAACTGTGCACAATTCCGTTTCTCCAAACTACAATCTGTGCGCAAATAATTTTCTCCAAAATACAAACTTTGCGCAAAAATGTTGCCAGTTCCTCCAAAATATAAATTATTAACAAAAATCAACCCCGTTTCTTCAAAATTGAAACTATGCTAAAAAATCTGGCCAGTTCCTCCAAAATATAAATTATTAACAGAAATCAACTCGTTTCTTCAAAATTGAAACTATGCTAAAAAATCTGGCCAGTTCCTCCAAAATATAAATTATTAACAGAAATCAACTCGTTTCTTCAAAATTGAAACTGTGCTAAAAAAAATCTGACCAGTTTCTCCAAAATACAAATTGTGTACAGAAACCAAATCAAGTTTCTCCAAAATACAAACCGTGAGCAAAAACTTGAGTTAGTTTCACCAAAGTACTAAATACGCACGAAAATTAAGTCAACTTCCCCAAAATTCAAACTGTGATCAAAAACAAGTTAGCTTCCTCCAAAATACAAATTTTGAACACAAATCCAGATCGGTCTCGCGGTTTGTGCTCGAAGGAAAAAAGCCCCCAGTGTATTGAATACGCGAGATGTGTTTTGGTACAAGGTCTACCCCTCCTTGCGTTCCACGGAAAATGTAATTTCGTCATAATGGCCATAGCTGTTCTCTCTATCTCTCTCTCTGTCCCAGAGACGTCAGTTAACTCGGAGCCTTTTTTCCCCTTTACGCAATCCCGAAAGTGGGCGTTTGGAGACGCGGGTCAACAAACTTCAAGTCGGTCAAGTCCCCAGTTCGATCCTGTCTCCATCTCTCGGCGGCTGCCTCAACTACGTCCTCCGCGAAAGTTACCTTCTCGCAGCATTCTGCCTTGACTTTTTCGCTTTCAAACTTTTTTTTTTACTGTACCCGTGATGCAACGCGACAACGCGCGTATGTATTTGCCAAGGTGTAGGCTGACGAGAGTTCACGCAATATGCCCCATTGAAGGTTTCCATGTCCTCGATTCGCTACGGTCAATGACCAAGAGTTTCCTTTCACTGCCACTAGAGGCCAGGCATGTCCTCTTTACTGTCCAGATTCTTGTTCCTATTGCATAGTTATGGAAACATGAACTTCGTAACGATGACTTTTCGTCATCGGATAAACAAGGCTTTTCGATATCTTATAAACAATGCACTTTCATTATTTCTGCTTATTTTGCGTTACTTTTTGGAATTCATTGCAACTTTTATCTTTAATGAACTGTAGATAAATTAATACTTCGACATTGATAATTTGGCAAGTGAATAATAGATGGCTCTGTATGTATGTGTAGTAATTTCCTTGAATTATTTTATATTGTATTGTAATAGTGAAGAGCAAATCACAAATTTTAGAGCATGTTAACGTATTTGTCGACATCTGTTCTTCTTTCCTTGCATTTTTTATATCTTTTCATGTTTTATTTTGTCTTTTTCTATCTTCTCTGGGTAGTTCTTTTACACTTTCTTCTTTTTATATATTCCCCTATCTTGCATTCTTTAGTTTTCCACCTCTCCTCATCATTTTGCATTACATATCGTAGTCTAGTAGTGATATAGTCTAGAATTGTTCTCTTTTCTGCTATCGTTCCTTTCTTTCTGGGTATTCTTGACCTCCCCCATGTATGTCGACCTCCGTGGCGGAGTGGTTAGCACAGCGCGCTACAACGTTAGGGGTCCCGTATAAGACGTGGGTGTTTGTCCTGAACAATATATGGAGAACAGATTAAAACTAATATGAGAAAGAATTGAACGAGAATGAAATGGGAAGACTACTGCTTAGGGGTTTAAAGTGTACCCGATAGTAGCACATAGTGGTTCAGATCCCATGTCAAACTATAGGTCCAGTCCCGATTAGCCTATCTGAGCATAAAGTGGACTAAAAAACAAACTCGTGTATTCTTTCTTCACCTCTCTGCTCCATACTGCATAAGGATATCTTATTCCGCCTCCATGCCCTATATGATGTAAGAAACCTTAGCAGTTAACTGAAATAACTGTGGTAAAAATTACCGATCAGCATTGGAAGTTTGAACTATTTCTTAATTTCTTGATTCTTTCTTACTGTTGCTGTGTTTTCATTACATTGCCATTGATTTTTATTGTTTCCCGTCTCCATTTCCGTTGTTGGCGACACGTGATAAGTTCCAAACAACCCCCCCTTCGGTGCTACGTCAGCTGTGAATGATCTTGACTGGAGAACAAACAGTTTCGATTTTCTTCCCCCCTTGGCAGACACACGAGACTCGTAAACCCAAGCGACAACGTGCCTCACGTTTTGCGCAGGTGGAATGTCACGTGTTTTCAAGGTTTTCGGAGTACTCGGAAATACAAGAGAGAAGTGCGTGGGCCAAGTAGAAGAAAGTTTCATACGCATGATTCGAAAAAAAAAAATATTACCTGTTCGTTCCGGTTCGGGTAAGCTCGATCTCTATCCCGAAAACATGTTTATTAGGTTTTTTTTCACTTTCGTTTCGGTCCAGACGGTATTGTAATGTAATGTATAGACTTATCAGGGAGTTGGATTATTTATTCAATGATATTCTGTCGGTTTGGTGTACGTGAGTGTGAAGACGTTGAGTGCGTATTTGATTTTCCAAGGAAAAATTCGTCCAGAAGAAGATTATATGTAAACACACACACACACACCCTTCGAAGTAGCACCAGTACCGATTTCCACCTTTTCCAATGTTTTGGTCATTTTGAAAACTCACTCTAGAGCTAGACCATGGGTTTTCGCAGAATTTTTCCGGTGCCGAGGGTCAAGTAAGGAAATATTCCCCAAAGCGTTGCTTCAGGTTTAAGTTTCCATGCTTCTGCAACCATTTATACCAGCCGCAGTTGTAATTGTAATAATGCAAATTAATATGAATGAAATAAAATTTTATGTGTGAAATACTTTTTTTTTGCCGAAATTCAAATTTTAAGGTGGAAAATGCCCCTTTGCCCCACCTCTGGATTGCCACCCTGTAGAGAGTATGAGACTTGCATGCGTTTTGAGTGCAATGCCTGGGACACAATTTGGCGAGAAAGTATTTACAATACATTCCTTGATTAGGTGATTTGCTTTATTTTACTTCGCTTCTTGTGCCACTCTTGGCTAATTTGCGAAGATTGGGATGAGGGATGACATGATGATATTGATGAATGGACACTAACAAACATCCAAGCCCAGGTCGGGATTCGAACCCGGGATCCCTGACGTCGTAGACATCGCTTGATTTACAAGTCGTCAGGTGGCCAATGGGTGGTGAGATAACCATGCTGTCTTAAATTTATAAATTTTGAGCTGAAATGGTGCGTAAACATTAGACACCTTTGAGAACTGACATGATGTTGTATTTCAGGGTAATCGGTCAACACGTTTCAAAGATGGAAAAAAATACAGATTTTTCCTACGTAGCGCGCGTTTCAAAGTTTGTAAATTGAAACGATTTAGCTTTTATATCGCAATTCGATCAGTTCTCACATTGTTCATCTGTATAATATTTTTTAAAAGAAACTGTTATTGTAATGTGTATGCAACTTCCGCGCTCTTAACAGTAACAGAAACTAGATTATTTTTATTATTATTATTATTATTATATGAAAGGCTTGAAGTTCATCGTCACAATTATCAAAATATAGTGTAAATGAAAATTTAGCATGTCAATGTACTCTGGAGTGTAGTAGTCTCGAATCGATTCGGCCGTTCCTGTTGCTGCTAGTGACATCTATCGGCGGACCCGTTGAACCAACCAAATGAAAATTTAGCACGTCGATAGAGGGCACCACAACAGATTGATTATTCTATTGAAACATGATCAAAGAAATCTTTTTGATAACATACTAATTTTTTCAGTGGGAATTGAATATTAAACTCCGCCCATTTTGGATGTCAGCCGTTAGTCTAAACTGTGATATTAACAACTTCATTTGTCTTCTATTGTCCATGTTTATCACATGAAGTTGATTGAGACTCGGGTACATAAGAGAACCTATGAATATGTATTGCAATCGACCTCTGTGGCTGAGTGGTAAGCACAGAGCGTTATGACGTCATGGAGTCCCGGGTTCGAATCCAGGCATGGTTGTTCTTTATGAATGTCTTCTTCATCAATTTCATATCATCACTCATCCTCATCTTCTCGATTAGCAAAGAGTGGTGGAAAAGCAAAATAAAATAAACAAAACGAATCAATGAAAGCATATGCGCTGCATTCTTGTTAGTGACATAATTTCTGGCAAAGCAAGGGACGTTGACGCTTGACTTATTTACGTGCTCTTGCTCTAATTTCTTTGCCATTTACCTCTATACTGTTACACCCTTAAGGAAACTTACTTCCTCGATTGTGCAATTAATTTCCGTTCTTGTGTCAGGATTCTCCCCCTCTCATTCTCGTCACGTGCATCCTCCCTTAAAACACAGCTTAATCCTCTTCTTCGAAAAAACAATAGCCGACTGCCATGTTTTCTAACCGAGAACATTCGGTCATGTGCAGAGGTTGGTGACATTGCTGTCGGGGACACGTGTTACACGTGAGTCCAGAACGAATCCGCACGAGTGGATGCCTCGTCTCCAACTGCTCAGTCCGTCCCCGCGTCTTCGAGTAGTCGGCATTAAGTGTGCTTTATCCTGGATGTCTGGCAACATGCCTTACGAAGATGCTACGTGGTTTGCAGGTATGTTAGGATACTCAGTGTTAGAAATCTGCAGGCCTGTCCTGAAATTCTCGCCATCGATTTGAAGGCACGGATACTTTTGACTGGTAACAGTCCCATGTACAGTCAAGGAAACCGTAAGTGTGAAAGGAAATCAAGTTTTGATCTGCATCCTTAATCAGTAGGCAACCTGCATTTTATTTCATAATAGCCTATTGCATATCCTCTAAGGATACAATTGCCGATGAAGTGTGTGTTGTAGGACAAGATACATGAAACCTTGCCAAACGGTTGAAGAATATGTTTTACATTACAGCAATTTCGTGTAATTGAACCAGATTAGTTTACACTTCATTTAGAGTGTAGTGTTTCAGTCAGACGTGCCACTCCTCCAGGTGGTTTATATTCCCTGTGCTCCCTTTTTTTTCTGTTTTCTAATGGCCGACTTCCGCTCTACAACGCCAGCGGTTCTGGGTTTGAATCGTGACGTGGGCATTCGTGTTTTTTGTGAGTGTTCCTTCATCAATTTCATCATAATTCATCTTGATCTTCGCGATTAGCAAAAAAAAGTGCCGGAAAAGCAAAGTAAAATAAACCAAATTATTGATTGAGTTGGTGTTGTAAGTCCACTTTATGCACAGTAAGGCTAATCTGGACTGGACCTACAGTTTAAAGTGGGATCCGATCGATCAAATCTGTTTCCTAATGAATAAGTATTCAGGAAATTATGACTAAAGTGTGGTAGAGTTATGAACCACTTCTCTCTGCAACGTGGAAGTGAAGGATTAGGCCCATATTTAAGTTACTATCCGGCATTCTTTGGGATGGTTGAGGATAGACAACTGTCGAGAACCACGCAAAATGTACAAATCAGGTTTTGAGTCTGAGACCTTCCGACGTGCGAAATCAGAGGTCTAAGGTTTAGGAAGTAAATTATCGATTTTCTGTGCTACATTTTGATCGTCACGATTTAACTAGACAAACGTATAATCGGCGTAAATTAGGAGTAAGTCCAATCCTATTTTATTATCTCACAAGAATTACCACGCGAAACTTGGGTTTCGGACACAAACGATGGGTTATTCTGACAAAAATGTATTTAGATTCATTCCTGTACCCTACATAAAAAAGGGTCTTGCATAAATCGCTTTTTTCTCTTGCAAATCCCCGCAACCGTACATACACACAGCGGGACCGAGGTCGTTGTCTCTAGGTTCTCCTGCCACCTGGCGGCCACATCGTGAACTCGTACGTGTTGGTTCAACGGGTCCGCCGATAGATGTCACTAGCAGCAACAGGCACGGCCGAATCGATTCGAGACTGCTACACTCCAGAGTACATTGACTTTGTTCATTGTAGTTATTCTGAAGGGAAGAGGAGGCGTGATGGATTTAAATATGAACTATCAAGAGTGCCAATTAGGGTTATCGGACAGAGGCAATCTCCATTAATGTAGTGCTGTGACCTTGTGTTCTAATCGAGTGTTGGGTGAACGCACCTCGCCGCCTTCTGTATTCGTGCTGTTTACCTTGCAACCTACCGAGTTTATAGCTGATATAAATAAGCAAATATGCGCGTAAAGTAATGGACGATTTATTTATTTTTGCTTTGCTTTTCTGCCACTTTTGGCTAATCGCGAAGATGAGGATGGGTGATAATATGGCAAAATTGATGAAGGGATTGAATATTCACAAATAACATCAATGCACAGGCAGTAATGGACGATAGAGAGCAAAATGAAAGCAGAGATTTTCAAACATGTGAGTTTATAACAAAGGCCTTTTTAACAGTCGAGAACGCCCCAAAATCATAATTTTCAATGTTATGATTTCTGATTCATTTATCGATTTTAAAAATGTGACACTGGAGGCAAATTACCAAGCCATGAAAAAAGAGAAAACTAAAAATGACGCAAAAGCACAAGAAATATATATTTTGACGCTAGGCTTATATTTTATACGATAACCGCATTCTAGTTGAATTTGTATTTCGTTAACGAATTTGAACATTTTCTGAATCGGTCGGCACATTTCATTTCAAGTCTCGCAATTTGCAATAGCTCTTTGAGTGGTCTTACGTTATTATATGAAACGTAAATAGAATTTTTGAAAGCGAGTGTGACGAATCTGTTGCATTGCTTAGTAATATGTGAAACAAAAAGTTATGTCTTTTCAATCGCAATCTTGATGCTCAAAGCATTATAGGGTATTCATGTTCATTGTTGGGATATTTTGTAGCCGTACATAACAAATACAATGAGCACACACACACATTCTTCTCAGTAGCGATTATACCAGTAGATTTTCAAACCCTAGAAAATCAACTTATTCTCAGGAACGTGTGGCATTTTCGAGAAAATACACGCAGACCTCGAAATGAAGGTACATGAATTGATAGTGAAATATATAATTTTCGTTTCTTTCAAATGATTGCGTCCGAACTTCTCAATTGAAGCATTTTAGTGCACAACAGGGAGCAGCGGCTGGAAAAAGTGACGCTTAATGCGACACAATACGACACGAAATACACAACTACACGACTCGACACTCTATGAAACTTCATCTGGAAAAAAGATTCAAAATCTTATATTCCTGTCATTTTTCAAAGCTGCTTCTGCATACTGTTGGAATGTGCTACCACCAGATGCTACATACAACAGCTTTAAAAGGGCAGTAACAAGAGTACTTCTTAATGAGCTTCAGTACACATGGCCGGATTCAGCATGCTTGCCTTGACATCGAAACCAAATAATGAGCAGATTTGAACCAGAGAATGAGTAAAATCGTTTTTATCTGTTCTGTATTGCTGGTTACTAAAATATTTAGTAGGGATAAATGTAACTATGTGTTATAGTATTATTCTGTTTTTGTATTTTTGTTTGTTTGATTGTCAAGTTTTGCGGGTTAAGTGGTAGAGTAGCAATTTCTAATTATAATCGTTAGCTCTGTATGTTGGCTCGACAAAATTACTTGTCATCATTTTTCATGAATTCCAACAGGACAAGTTATTTCTAACACCCACTTAACCAATGAAAAATGTGTATTTCGTCAACAATAATGTACAAGCAGAGATTGGATTTTGAGCCGAGTACGCCCTTGATATGAAACACTCGAACGACTACATTACCGAGTTCGGTTCTTGTGTCTCCGACCTATGTAATTAATCGCCATTAGACAAGTTTTTATCTCACGTGTTACCTTTATTTACCTAGGTGTCAATGACGCTGTATAAAATACACATAATTACCATTGTAATATCTCCGCGCCGCCTGATGAAAGTGATTGGGGACACAATCGCTTTTTCCTCGAGTGCGATGCCTTGGCGGCAAGTGGAGCATGTGACGTCACGGCTGTTTGCTAATTTTTGCATCTTACGATGTGTTTGCGGGGAGTTACAACACGGCGCATGGAGTCAACGACCAGGATTTAGGTCACATCCGCGGACTTTTCTCGAGTTCACCTACAGAGTGCAGCACCGTCGGCCGCAACAGCGAAAGTGGCGATGGCCTTGGAACGCTCGAGAGGTAAACGACCCGAAATGAGGTTGCGGGGGTTGCAGAACCTTCCAGGATATGTTGGGTGCGTCAGGTCGGTCGGCGTGTTGCAACCACGCGGGCGGCCTGTGGCAATGCAAGCGAGCGAAGCCTCCACCACGAGGTGAGATGAAAGAGATTTCCTCATGGATGCAGTGACGTTACGAAGTTATGTTTTCCTAAACCCCATGAAACCACGTAAAAACTCCTTCATTGAAAATTGTCCAAGAGAATATGCAAAATTGAAAATGTGACCGTAAGATGTCAGGAGAATCTAGGAAATGTATACTCGGTAAAGATACCTGCGGTTGCAAAGATATAAAGTTAAAATTAATTTATGTGTTACACCTTTTTACAAAAGCTAACATGAAAAAACTAAATATACACCTTCTTCAAAACGTTTCCGTCCGAAAGTCGAATTTACTATGATAATTCGATCAAGATGGGTAGATTATATTCTAAAAGTTGTTTTTTAAAAAAGCGTATGCGTTAAATTATACAGAGTAGTTCAAAAGTCGCGCAACCAAAACTTTGAAAATTTATATCATGAAAACTGTAAGAGATATTTACATTTTTTTTTCATTATAAAGCCTCATCCATTGAGATATTTTTCAATGCTTAACATTATCAATGTATTCCATACAGAAAATTTAATAACTGGCGGAAGGCAGCGTTAAAATTTTTCCAGAAATGCACTTTTGAGTGAGAAAACTATGTAAGAAATTGTCGGAGGGTCATAATTAGACGTCTGATGAGTGACGCCATGCCAATCTGTCATTTGCAACCAAAAATGATCATGTACAGCATTTGATGGATTTATGACTGGCGATTTTATGGGTTGAGTGAAAAACTGCCATTTTTGGCACATATCTCCGTAGCTGGCTCCATATTCTGCACTAAACCAGTGATAACTGAAAATGGAAAGAGTAAATAATGAGTTTTCTTATTTGGAAAAACTTTGAATATGAATATGTTGAACACATTTTCATTCGTCGTACTAGTAGCAGTATTTATAGCAAGTTGGGCAGAATTTTTTTCTTAAAATTTTTTTTTTTTAAATTATAGTTAATGAAATGAACAAGGAAAGCAACAATGAAGTTTAACATATCATATACAAAGAATAATAGTCAAACTAAAACTTTGTTTTTACGTCCAGTTTATGCACAGATACGCTAATCGGGACTGGACCCACAGTTTAAAGTGGAATTCGATTCACTAAGTGCGTTACTGGGGATTGAACCCGTGATCCATTGATTAAAAGGCGATGGCGTTATCCCTACATCATCGTGGGGGCCACTTACAAAGAATAAATCCAGGGACTTTATAATGTGTAAAACTGCTCATGAACCCTCAGTTGATGTTCATAAGTGCAACAATTGAAAAAAGTGTTCTACTGGCAATAATAGCAGAAATAGTAACAACAAATTGATTTGCCACTTGGCTAATTTCCGAAGATGGGGATGAGTGATGATGGTATGATGAAATTGATGAATGGACACTCACAAATATCCATGCCCAGGCCAGGATTCGAACGCAGGATGTGCAAGTGCTAACCACTCCGCCACGGGGCCGGCAATAACAACAAATTGGAACAAGGTTTATAGAAAAGTAATATGCAAAGTGAACGACACTTTTTTTTATTATTATTATTATTAATGGCCTGCCTTACTTTTGGACTAGAAATAAAGTAATTTTCGTACTTGAAATACCAAAGGCGTAGGTTTAACAGTGTTTTCGAAGCCAAAAGTATTTGAAGACCCTGTTTCGGTTATATTTGGTAACGTATTTTTTAAGAATGAAACACGATTCAAAACCTGATATATGTGGCTTCGGAACGAACTACGCTAACCACTAAGCCACGGACAAAATATAACTCCTTCTCGCTAGAAATCCTTTTTTAATTTCCATAGAAGCGAGAGCGCTTTTCTGGGTCGGGGGAATTCAAGTCATACGCCGTAACGGGAGAAAGGAGTCGCGACTGCAGAGCCGCTCTGAGGTCAACGACCGAAGCGCGTGTTACATAAGTACATCTTTTGTTTTTCAGCACTTGCTCCCATTCTATACGTCACTCGAAGAAATGAGCACGGGACTTCTTTTCCTCGCCTAATCTGCCTTAAGACAACAACGCGGAAGTGCAGCAAGAGAGAGGGAAGGGATGTTTTCAAGAAAAAGTACACACACACAATATAGAAGTTATCTGGTAACAATGAACTCTTGCTCGTGCCACGATCTGGCAACACCGGTTCAAAGGAGGCCAGTGATCTCGTATCGCAAAGTCCACAAATGCGGTCGCAGACTCGTTCTACAGAAAGAGTGTGGGTGCACAGAAAAGATAAGAGTTATCTCGATCGCTTGTTTATACATGTGAATACAGGAACTAACTAATGCATGTCCCGTTGCAACTAAATTGCGGTACAGTAGGTTTCGAACTGAAACTTTAGCCAATTCCTTTTCTTATTGATATTTTACGTCACTTTTCCTCACCTTTTACGTTATGAAGATGTCATGAATAGAAGAAGACACAATGAAACGCTATCGGGTTGCAATCAAAGGATCCCGTGTTCGATTCCCGCTGAAGACACAGTATGCAGTTTCATCTCCCACTTAAAATCTGAAGGTCCTGTCCTGATAATCCTATGTGAGCATAAAGTGAGCTTAAATTTCTTGGAACGTCCACAACGTAATCTACGATTCGCACCAAGAGCCTCTGACTTCCAGTTTTCCAATCTTACTGAACTCATACCAATTTTAAGCTTCTCTTGACCCCTTTTCCTTTCCTGCTCACAATTATTATCCCTTGCTTCTTCTCTGTCGTCATTTTCTTCAATTGTTATTTACTGTTAATTTTTGTTATTATGTCTTATCACTCGCTCAATCATCCCTAACAACTTCATTAAGTGCATCTTAGTATTATCATTCCTTGTTTGTCTTAGTTTTCCCACAGGTGTCGTTGCATTAATATTATGTCATATTTAGAAATATATATATATATATATATATATATATATATATATATATATATATATATATATATATATATATTTGTTGTTCTCTTTTCAATATCTGTAGAATTTAAATTGAAAAAATTGGGTGTCAGTACGTGGAACTAATTCGAATGTATATTATCTGTTGGGCCAGTTGCCCCTTCCCTCAACTTCTAAAACTAAATTATGATTATCCACACTGATGTGTCTAAAACGAATGTTTGAAAACGAGTTGAAAGATAAATAGCATTACTTTTTTCGTTGTTTCACGTTTCTTTCATATACCGGGTGGGCCATATGTCAGTTGTCACTAGCAATCGTTAGACTGTTTTGCCTAGCGTAGTGGAAGTCAGTTGTGAACATCACTAGTGCAAGAATGTTGCATTCTTATATTGGGTAATACGCACTAGTCAAGTTCACAACTGACTTCCACTACGCTAGGCAAAACAATGTCTAACGATTGCTAGTGACAACTGACTTATGGCCCACCCGGTATTTTGGTATATGAACTAACTGGGTGATGAAACCTTCGACTAGGATTCGGACCTAGGACCTCAGGCTCATCACAAAAAAGACGGGAGGGGTCCATGCCCAATATAGCCCGGATGAAAGTAAGGGGAGCGAGCGATGATTGCGTCCTTGCCAAAAGTCATAACGCACCAGCGCGAGTGAAATGCGAATGCCTCGTGAATACGGAATAAACTTACGCACAAGAGTGCGCGCCATCTATGAGTCATCGGACGAAATGCAGCACTGCATTTTTGCTTCCATTTCGCACTTATCTTCGTGCATGCGAGTTGAAAAAAAAAAAGGCTTCTCGTTTTGCTTACAGTGAACCAGATTCGTTGAGGTCAGGTCAGGCAGCGCGTTGCCCGGTGACCGAGTTCAACGCACTGAGAATCAGTGTTGCCAACGCAGGGAGGCAGAAAAAATGTCGACTTGCTTGTCAGCGCTCAAGGTGTGGTCGCAGCAAGCTTCCGAGACGAGAAACATAGGTTTGAACACGGGCGTCGTTAGTTAGGGGACATGAGGGATGCGTCCCCATTAATAGTCCGGAAAATGTGTTATATATATTTGAGATACTGGTGACGGCGTATGGATTCGATTATCAATCTGCGAGTTTATATTTTCTAGCACGTATACAGAAACGTACACCGACGTCACGTGTTGCTCTTAATTCTATTCATAAGCGAGATTTTAGTATTTTTATTAGGAAAGGTGCATAATATTTGTGTTAGATTTGAACTTTGGTATACTTTCCTTACTTTGCGTCGGTTTTCTGCCACTGTTGACTAATCGCGATCATGCGAGTGAATAGTTAGATTAAATAAGCGGAGATACATTAGCAGTGCGACATTCGTGCCTAGGTCGGGACTCGAACCCGGAAACTTGGATGGCCAGATCTCTAGTCGACCCCTCAACACGCATCTAAACTCTTATCGGCATATTTAAAGTTAATTCTGAGTTATCGGCATATTTAAAGTTAATTCTGAGTTATCCCGTGCTAGAAAGTTACCTTACCACACACATACTAAGTCCAAATTAGGAATTTGTTGGTAGAAGCGTGCAACATAAGTATTATACGAAGAGTGAAGGTGAAATACAAAACCATGACCTGTAGCTAGGCAACCGTGCTGTTTGCCGGAGGCTGTCCCGTTATTTGGGGGAGGCACTGTAATAAACGCGTGCCTCTCAAACCCTCTGTGACCCCTAAAAAGTCCAATTTTTTGGGCACTTTTGTTCCCTCGGCTCAGTATTACCCTAAATCTGGTTCCAAGCGATCCACGTTGGCAACACTTGCACGAAAACCCAGCAACGTTGCCAAATGGTATCCTAGGTAACGGTGCAGCTGACGCATGCGCTACTGGGGTGCACTGAACTCCGAAGAATAGCGCCGGTCTGGAAGATTCTCAAAGTCCACGGGACAAGCGGGTATTCAATGGGGGGCCGGGGAGGGGGGGGTACAAGGAAAAGGAGGAAACTGGTGAAAAAAAAAAGGTTAGGTGGGTGTTGTTGACTTCACGGTGAATCTTTAGGGGTCTTTGTCCTAAATGTGCCACTGTTGTGGGAGGGAGACCATTGACTTGGTTTAACCTTGGTGCGTGAACCAGATTACGTGGTGCTGGTACTACCTCAACCTGTTTAGCACGTCTGCGTCAATTTTCCCCCAAAATGTTAACTGTAAGAAACAAAAACTATACGATTTAGCACCACACTTTGGTTGCTGATAAATTGGGGGGAAATATATTCATTCACAAATCAGTTGTTGAAGTCAATGCCCTGTATTTAAAATATGGATGTAATTTTGGGACCTTTTCCCGTGCTGTTTTTACATTCGACAATTGCATAAGGTCTGGCCATCGAATATTCCATACGTGTCCCCCTCTCTGGGTGCTTCTTTCTATTTATATATTCAATAATAAATATTTAAGCACAATCTTTTCAATACCCACTTCTGGTTCTCACTATGTTTTCGTCTGCTCTCCTTTCGTTTATTTTTGGCCCTGTTTCTTCCTGCATCATGTTTAGATAAAAACGAAAGTCATTATTCACCGTTTTTGGCAGTGTTAAACGTTGTTACCTTTGAATTATTGGGTGCCGACCTCCGTGGCGTAGTGGTTAGCACAGCGTGCTTCGGCGGATTCGAATCCAGGCCTGGCCTTCTTTGTGAGTGTCCCTTCATCAGTTTCATCATGTCTTCATCGCCGCGATTAGCCAGAAGTGGCAGAAAAGCAGCGCTAAATAACAAGCAATCAAATCAAACCATGAGAATCCTAACGTGTTACTTTCTTTAATATATTTCATTGTTCATTTCAACAAGATGGTCTGCAAACTTTTCTAACTAACTAGGTTAATGATAACATGGAGATAGAGGTATAAATACAATGAAACTTTCTACACCTTACTATTGACTCGAAGCTGAAACTCCCGCGCTAACCACTACACCACAGAGGCTGGCGTACGCAGGATTTTCTTTCGGCAGGAGCTGAAAATGGTGGATAGTATAGTTGCTTTCTAAGGGGACTAAATGCACAATAAGATATTTCGAATTTTCTATTCTCAAAAATGACAATGGGGGCCATTTTAAGGGGATTTGCATTCCCAAACTTTTCACTGCTTTATTTGAAAATTTTATTTTTTTCAAAATTTCGGGGGTATAGCCTCATCAGCCCCTCTCCCCTCTGCGAACGCCAGTGTTTTGTTGGGCGGCAATTGTTGTAAGAGAGGGGTCGTTGCACTCGCGTCAATGTCTTTACAATGAGATCCTCCTTTCGTATTTAAATTCGCAAAGGTCGCCGGAATGTTCCTGTGTTCGCAGAACGACATGCACGCCCTCTACCTGGCCCTAGGAAGAAGGCAACTTTGAGGAATTCCCCAGATGGGAAGACAACAGAGAAATTTTAAAGAGAATAGACCCGTTACTTTCGGATCGTGATCCAAACAAGATGGTTACGACGGAAGGTACGCGTGTGGCGTATGACGTCAAAACATTTTGCAGCACAGGTGACGTAGAAGAGTGCGTCATACATGCTGGTTAAATGAGTCACCCACCTGCTACCTTCTTTCCTCCAACGGTTCGTCCTGGCCTCTTCTCGGTTATCAGTCCGGTGAATGGGAAATTTCCTGTGGCCCCCTACGCGAGCTGGAATTCGGAACATCTCTTCACTGGAAGAAAAAAACAAGAAAGAAGACTGTGAACAGGTCGTTGATCCCAAACTTTGGATTGTGTCATCAGCTACAATGCTTTAGTAACCTCTCAACGCTAAGGTAACTACGCAACACTACTATTCACCATCCACCGAAGAACGATAGAAAAAACTGAATAAGAAATAGTCCCTTTCCTGTTTGTTGCCCCCAGCGTCACCTTGCCCATGAATAGATAGTTTGCAGCAGTACATCTCATAATATGAGATCGTACATCAATACAGAATCTACGTTGAGTGATATGTGCACTATTTTTCTGCGCTCAAAATTCCTGTGCATCTACTCTGAGAAATAGTTCCTTTCCTGTGTAGTTCTGTTGTTATTGTACCCATAATAAGGTCCCACAACTTCAAAACAAAACTCCGTGAAATGCGTCTATTACATGCACCATATTCCTACGCGCAGTATTCCTGCGCAGCTACTCAGAGAAATAGTTCCTTTCCTATGTATAGTTGTGGTATTATTTTGCGTGTAAATATACTTGTCATAGATTTACAGCTGGTAATATAAGATTCTACAACTTCAACGTTGATTGTTATGATTTTATCACATGCACTATTTTCCTACGCGCATGATCCCTGCACAACTGCCATTCCAGCAATCAATAGGGTTTCTCAGAAGAAATAGTTCCATTCCTCAGTGTTAGTAAATGCATTATATATGTCCAGCAATGATATAATATAAATATATGTCTAATATCCCAAGAAAAGAAACCGGATAAGACGTAGACATGTATTGGAAAATGAAAGTGAATTTATAAGAAAACCCAGAGAATGATTTCTTAATTAAATGTGAAGCTGTTTAGTGAGCACATACATCAGATTACTGTTAATAAATAATAATTTATAGCAGTAGAAAAATACCACATTTAAAACAAACATATGTGTAGACCACACGAATAGCAGTTACATATATCGAATTAGACAGCTCAGTTGGCCGAGCGCGGAGTCAACTTTCGATCTCGTCACTGAAGATCCCGGGGTCGAATCTCGGCATGAGCATGTGATCAATTTAAAGCACTCATCCTCATCGTCGCGATTATCCAAAAATGGCACAAACGCGACACTAAATAACAAAAATGCAAATACAGTGCGGAACTAAGTTGTCACTGTTCAGTTGCATTAAGCAGCGCAATGAAAAACTGCAAACAATGGGCGGGGAGGGGGCAGAATCGAAAAGGTTTCCATCCCATAAAAATAGTGTCCAGGACTATTTAGCCATATAACTGTTACGTTACAAGAATCACTCCATATTTCTTTGTTCCTCATGTCATAGGAGTTTAACAAGAATATTCTTGTAAATTTTAACACTGCCCCCGATCCTCTTGGCCCGTTACGCCTATGTCCTGGCACCATTCCAGTGAAGCTTCCCCACTTTCGCCCCCCGTCGAAAAAGCATGGAGGAACGAGCAATAAACACTGGAATACCTGGAATAGACCCTCCAGCATTTCCAAGAAGGCCCACTAATTGACGTGTTCCAGAAAGAAGTCCTTCGCATTTCATGCCTGTCCAGGGGAGATGTATGGACCCCCCATAACACCCTCCATTGTAGGTGACTGCGGTTTGTAGGTCGTTGCCTTGGAGTGAATCGGGGTCCTTGCCCTCGAAATTCTTCCTTCTTCTCAACGCCACTTCCCGTTTACCACCTTCCTTGATTTTTCCATGAAAGCATTCCGTAGCAGACGATGTGATATTTAGCGATAGATGTAGTAAAATGCATTGGGCCATATTCGTGAAGTTCTTGCATGCCCATCAAGTGTCTCACTCTACATCAATTACAATTTAAATAGTTTATTACTAGCAACATTATTGCTATTATTATTAATAATAGCATTACTTTTACTATTAATAATACGAATACATTTTGTTATGACGTAGGAAATTATTATTATTACATGACAATACTGTAAAGCACAATGCCATATATCCATTTTCTAGCTTATTTATAGAAAATACCACTAACAAAATGTGTAAGGAAGATAATGTTAAAATAAATATGTTTTTATGTTGAGAACTTTTTTTAAAAAAAAGAGAAAAGTCGAATCTCTACTTAGTACGTAGGCACAGCTTTACGTGAAATTTTGTTACTATTAAGGTACCTATTGTCTTGCGACAGAATAAAAATAGTGAGGAAAACGCATTGAATTTTCTGTGTATGAGAATTTTATATTTTGAAAAATGTACTAAATTTTGTTAGTAAATAATGATATTAAACTCCTTCTTCTGTTAAGTTTTGTAACGACAGATAATGAGATCGTGCAACTACCGCTGTCGCAGTGCCATCTATTGATGGGTTTCGTTTATGACGAAATTGAGGCCGAGGAATCACCACAGTGGGTTGAGAATCGTTTGCTAATGGTTTCCGAAGCTGCTGTGTCGCCCGCGGCCGTACAGACATTCCATAATCCAATCCAGGTTGCCACCGGAGGCTTCTGGGAAACGGAAAGGCCACTTCCTTTCGTTACAAACCTTCCCCCCCTTCTCCTTCTAGCCGTTCATCAACCGAGGAACGAAATTTTCTGTGACACTCCGCAGGGGTCGCCGCACGCAACGCCCTCTTCCAGGGAGGTTGGGCTAGTACCCCGACATTGAACCAGGTAGTGAAAGTTCGAAGTGGGGTCAATGCACTCCCGAGCCTCGTAACGGATTCCAGTTTGTTGACCTCCGAGCGCACTACATAAATCCAACGGTACCGCCGTGGAGAATCCACACACCGCACCACCCAGGAAATACCAGGCTCCTTAGCGTGGAGGCGCTCGCGTCGCGGCTGCAGATACCCATCGTTACATTTACACTGTTTCCTTTACCTGGTTCACCCACGCGTTTCTTCTTTTTTTCCTCTTTGCTTCCTTCGCCATCCAGTCATAATTTCTCGTCCGTGGGTTCGTTTTACTTGGTGTTAAATACTATATTTCATATACAATACATAAGTAGTTTCTTGGCCAATTTTGGCCTTCTTTATATTGTTGCAAACTTGTATGTCTCATTTCTGTATTTGCCGGGCCCCAGTGGCGCAGTGGTTAGCACATCGCGCTACGACGCCAGGGGTCCGGGTTCGAATCCTGGCCTGGGCATGGTTGTTTGTGAGTGTCCATTCATCAATTTCATCACATCATCGCTCATTAGCCAAAAGTGGCACAAAGAATGAAGTAAAATAAAGCAAATCAATCATTTTTGCATTTGTACTGTTATATAGCGTCGTCGCCTTTGTACCACTTTGACCAATTGCGACCATAAGGATGAGTGATGATTAGATGATATTGAAAAGGCGACACAGCCATGCTGCAAATGATAATATTTTGCGAGAATATACGCCATGGCGTAATAGTAACACTGTCGCCTGGTAATCATGTATCCCACGTTCGATCCCCAGTGAAGGCAGATTAGTGGTTCGAATCTCACTTTAAACTGTCCCGATTAACCTATATAAGCGTGAAGTGGACTTACATGCCGATAGATGGCATGATTACTCAGGTTATATGTTTTTATAGTTTTTGTAATAAGAAAAAGCAGGCAGAAGAGCATTTCCAACCCAGAAAGGTCCAGAACGTCCTAATACCCCAACCTTATTAGAAAATACTTTTAAGAAATACGCAGCCTCAACTACAGTCAAATAATTTTGCCAATGCATTGCATAAAAAGATCGTACGTAAAGCAATTGCATTAGACTTCCACGTTCTACGGAACGATGTTGTTTCTATATAGAGGTAATGAACGACTTAGAATAAAGGCAATTATTATAGTTCCACAGATTTTCCGTTTTTGACCTAGGTGGACGTGTGATCTGCGTACATATAGTTTGCACCACGCTCCGAGGGCCCTCAACACGTTTTGGAACCTGTAACCCAGGAAGTTGACCACCCCCTTTGTAACGTTTTTTGGAGCCTGTACCCCACGAAATTGACCATCACTGTGGCCTATTTTGGAGTCTGTAACCTAGAAAGTTGAATATCACTCAAATAGCGGGAGTGATAGAGCTATAATCCGTAATTTCGAAACGTCTCTTACTGTTTCAGGCTTTCAAGACTTTCCCTTTGAACGGTATACTAATGTGGGCTAAAGTGGGCCTTCGGAGACCAAAATGGAGACCTGATTTTTCGGTGTCCGCGTGGAGAATATGAATGAAGGCCAGAGAGAGAAGACACGTGATCGCTGTGTACCTCACCTGTAGAAGTGAGGTTCAGGGTTGCCATAACAAGAAATTACAAAATTCCCTTTTAAAGGGACTTTTCGTCCAAAGTTTCCCTTTAGTTAAGAATATTAAAATCATTCTCACAAACTTTATGAACTATTATTAACTGTGGTAGTAGAAATTATTACTGTTGTTTTTACTGATTCATAGAAGTATTGAATAGATTAATTTAATTGGATTATTCAGCGCCACTTTTCTACCTCTTTTTTTGTCTAATCGCGACGAAGAGGATGATAGGATGAAATTGATGAAGGTTTATTGATTTGGTTTAATTTACTTCGCTTTTCTGTCACTTTTGGCTAATCGCGAAGTGAAGAATGAGTGATGATATGATGAATGGACACACTCAAAGAATATCCATGCCCAGGCTGAGATTCAACCCTGAATTTTACATCTGGGAGGGTGTAAGGCTAAATTTAGAGCCAAAATGGCCTATATTTGGCCTTTGCGAAAAATTCTAGCGGTGTTTAGGTAAGTTGAAAGTGGGCGTGGGGTGTACATAAATTTATGACTGGAACCCCTGGCCTCACAGCAGGCTGTACTAACCACTCAACTACGGAGGTCTGAATGGATAAAGATCAGCAAATTGTACACTTGGCGAAAAATATACTAAACATCAAATTTTCGCTGAGATTAGGCCTAAAAGTACTGAATTATTACACTAAACTCAAAATTGAAAGTATTTAATTGGGATGTAAGGAAAATATCCTTCCATGTGGCAACTCTGGTGAGGATTGGTGTGGGAATTCCAGCACTGGCGAGAAAGATCCATTGAAGCACAGACAGGCTGTGCTCGGTGCGGAAGAGAACCCTCCCCCTCGCTACCCTGACGGAAATAATAGCGTAACGGAGCGCGCGGTCATTTTGCTTCCGGAATATGCCGATGCATGGATTCCCCCGTACCTCCCGCACCGCTCTAGACGCCTGGTAGGTCAGTGACCCTGCATTCGCTCTTTTACGCGGTCGGTCATCTACCTACACATCGCGGAGGGGGCGAGGCCCCCCCTCCCACTCGGAAGTGACGGGGGATCTGCAGTATCGGGTCGCCACAGAGCAATGAACCAAAGGGACGTCCATTATTATTAAGTAACTATTGCAACTTGCGGACATTGGCTCTTGCGTGTACGTATCGGCTCTATTGTGAACAACCTCTGATGTGCGATGGAAGAACTTCCATTTTTTTTTTCGGTTCGAAATCGGGATCCTTACTTATACATGCCATAGAATATTTATCACGCCCCTTTTTTGGCATTTTTTGTTGTGTAAGCGTAATCTAATTACGCCGGGCTCCGTGGGGGAGTTGTTAGCGTCATGCGAGCCGTGGAGAGATGTACAGTCACGGACACTTCTGGGTTGCAATGACCCCTATTTACTTTGCAATTGTTACAACCCAGAAGTGTTGTGACTGTACCAGGCACGTAGCTAGTAGGGTGGGCTCTGGGGGCTAACCCCCCTGATATCCTACAAATAGTAAATTTAAATAATGTATACTGGTAATTAATTTTTCCTCCTTAACAGAATTGAACATCTTGTATAATAAGTTGTAATATACTGAGAAATTCTTCTTCAAGGCTACTTTTTTTGTGTCCTACTTTTTCGCCTTTAGCTGCTGGTACGGAATGACCCACCCCCGAAATAAAAATCTGGCGACGGGCCTGGACTGTACCATTCGGAGTCGCGGTACGGCGTCTAATTGCCAATCGGAAGACCAGGGTTCGATCTCCGGGCTGGCTGATCTAAGATTGGATTTTCTGACCTTGTCCCTACATAAAGCGGCTCTGGGCTTCACCCAGCTGATAATAATAAAATAAGGATACTTGAGGGAGTGAGGCGGTCGGAACGTGGTGATAACATCACCCTACCTTACCAATTCATCCTCATCGTCGCTATTAACCCAAGAGGTAGAAGAGCGACGTAAGATAATCGAAATAGAAAGTTGGTTACAATCAAGGCAAACGCCTGTTTCTTCCAGTCATGGTTGACGGTTCGAATCCCGTCGTCTCCAGCCATCTTCATCGTTGCGATGGTGCAAATGAAAAGAAACGTACTAACATTTATCTCCAAGTAATAGGAATGTACTAGCTTGGTTGTATATGTTCGAGTATTCGCCTCCCTTCAGTCAAGGAGTCCTAGGTTCGAATCACACTGCCGACCAAAGTTTAGCATATTGCGCTGGGTAGCCTTTGGAAAGGTATCACACAGAGGCCACGTAAAGCTTGCCAATAACTTTGACACTGTGCAGCATATCTATCATATTATTTTAACGTCATAAATTCACAGTAGATTGTATTGTGGATACAGTAGATTGTATTGTTGATATGTGAAACCAAATTTGAGAGATTCCTAGCAGAAACTGATAAATATATAGCTTTAGAACTTGTTTATGATTCACAGAACGAACTAGAGTTCGGCCTACTATTTTTATGTAGACTTTTAATCGTGGAAATTATTTCGCGTTCGAATCGAACCTACAAGCTTTATTACAAGGCGAGTTACTTACAAAGAATAAGAATGGTGGAAGAATAAGACTAAATAAGAGGCGCCAATTTCACAAGAATATTGGGCGGGGGTAAAATTGACATTTTTTAATGTATTATTGTACAGACTTCTTGAGGAATTTGAGGGCGCAGAATGTACCTTACCCCACTAAAGTGTGCGCCAATGGTAGCACACATCAGGTCCCGGGTTCGAATCCCGGCCTGGGCATTGGTGTTTTTGCGAGTCAATTCCATTGTCATCATTCATCATCATCGTCGCGATTAGCTAAAAGTGGCAGATAAGAGTTGAATTATTTTGTTTCCCCTATTGACAGTGTTGCAAACCATGGGTTGCAGGTTCAAAATCTCATTGTTCTCCCTATTTCGAAACTCATCCACATTGCCTCGATTAGCCCTGGAGATAGAGATGCAAGTGCGCCTTTGTCGTGAATCATACGTAAGTTTTATTGACTGGTATTGGCGTGTTACTTCTCACTGCACACTTGCAACAAATATATCTCTGTACCAGCCCCGTCTCCTCATATTGTCGCCAGATTGGCGAAAGTTCAATGTCACTTTTTGATTTTTTTTTCTTTCTTCCGAACTGACCCCCTCCACTTTATGGAGCATGACGATTTTTCATGCAGCCTCTTTTTGCGCTACCAATTCCTTATCTCTCTCTCTCTCTCTCTCTATCTATCTCTCTCTGTCTCTCTCTTTCCCTCTTGCCTTTCGGAGTTTCTGTATAACTACTCGGGTAACTGACTCTTTCTGACCTCGTCATTAAAAGAGGCACGAAATGTGCCGAAGCCGTGCGGAAACGACCGATCGAAACGGGTCAGTGTCCCGTCTATATGGAGGAAGGGGAACGGCTGTGAAAAGAGAGCGAGCGATAAATTTAGCTCTTTCATGTGACCGTCGCAAGGAAAAGGATTTGTCCTTAGTTTAACCTTACCGTTTCCACCCCTTTCTATGGATACCTATTTTTGCTCCCACCCTACAATGCGGACCTTTCTCCCCTCGGCGCTGTTGCGAGGGCTCCTGAACCCACCCTTTGAAGGGTTGTCCTTCACACGATGAATGTTTTCCGAGAACATGTCACCGTCTTTTGTTGCAGGGATGGACATTCGCTACCGATAATAGTTATTTTTCGAGGTCGTGCAGAAATGTTTTCAAGTTAAGTTCGGTTTTATTGCATAGTAGGTCGTTCAACCCATAAGTTGGATGGGAATACGTGATCAAACCAACATACACGGGTTTGTTCAAGACCAAACGTTCTCGAATAGCTGAAATAAGCCTCCGTGGCGCAGTGGTTAGCGGCAGGGGTCCCGGATTCGAATTTCCCGTCATTATATCATCATCTTCGCGATGAACCAAACGTGCCAAAAAATGCGAAGCAAAATTAATCAAATCGAATCGAATCAAAGTGCACTTGATTACAATACATTTGGTTTAAACCAGTGCAACATGCCCCCGAAACAGAGGTTCCAGGTTCGAACCTTGTTATCATTTATCATCACCGTCACTACCAAAGAAAAGCGACGTAAAATAACTGAAAATCGAAAAGTTATAATTTTAATGGCTTTTCACCGTTACTCATAGTATGACTCATTAAGGCATAAAGTAAAGAATATAGAATTTTTTGGTATTTTCTAGTTTCATTCACCATGAAAATACATTTTAAATACATCAAAGTCTTTAATGATCGGTTAGGCTAATCGGGACCCCTCGATTGCAATACTGCAATACGATAACCATTACTTTTACACAATTGGGGAAAACCTTTACTGTACAGTCATGGTCAGTTCTGGGTTGTGACGATCAAATTGAAAGATAATGGGATTGTTACAACCCAGAAGTGTCCGTGACTGTACCTTAAATTGTTCACATACCCTTCGGACCCGACCAGCCTACTGCAACATAGAGTGATCCCATACTTTATCAGGGTTCACAATATATAATGTATGCACGCTACGCATTGTTATGTAAAAGTTTGCTAAACCATAGTAATGCGGTGGTTCAGGATTAGAATCCCTGGAAAGATCTCATTATTTTCATCATTCATTCACAATGACACGATTAACCGTGGATAATGATCACGGGATGTACAATAAACGCAGAAGTGTGTAGAAAGGCATCGTAAACAACAATGCATTTCGATGATCAAATATGTATTCGTATGGTGATTATGCCTAACCTACTGTCCGATTGTCATAGAGCATGAACTAACCCAACAGAGAACATCACTCTTCAAGCCATGATCCAGTAACATTGATTCAGATTGGTTGGTGCATAAACACGTAGAAATTATATGGATGTGATACTTGTATGTATGGTTTAATAACCAAGCACTTTCCATAATGCAGGGAATTCGTGCTCTGATGGGCGAAATTGAAAGCCATACGTCACGCGAGACAAACAGTGCATCGAGTTCATAGGAAAAGTACTTTTATGATTACTAAGCGTGAGTTTTAATTCCATCATTCTTGGAACAACACGCTCTAGTTATAAATTCAATTACAAATCCTCACCCTTATTTCAAACATGAAAATGGCTTTTTTATGTGTTTTTCACTGGACTGTGGGAATATGGGTGACTGCTTTGATTGGAAGCACCAATAATAGATTGGGTGCGACGCACCGCGGCTATTTCTTACCTTATTAGCGTTCCCATGTCTTTCCAACTTTCGCTTACACCAGTATCATCATACAATTTCGTGTCGTTGTATAACATCGACAAGAGGAAGTGTAGGATGCACCCAATTCAGATTTTCATTTAAATTGATCTTTCATCTCATGTGTGAGCTATCGGCTGCTCACTACTTTATTATATCACTATTAATCTCCTCACTTTCCCACTAATAATTCGCTATAGGTGTAAGGTTCGTACACTCCTGTTTTAACAACAAATTAATTTTTTAACTTATAAAGGCAGTTTTCGATAATCGATGTATTATTTATTGTACGTTAATTATTAGAGTGATATATTTAAAGCTGTGATGGCAGAGTTCAGTTCTTGGAAAATGTATGAAAATTTCTTTTCGTTGTTGTCGTGTCCATTAGAACGCTAAGAGAAAAAATTAAACAAGATGTAAATTCTTTCAGTTGGTAACATGCAAAGCGCCCTCTTTGTTTTGCGTGGACATTCTTCGTTTACATCATCAATTCTCGTCACGGTTATCGAAAAGGTATAAAAGCGACGTAAACAACCAGAATGCAATAGAAAACTTGAAAAGAGGGTTCATATAGTTTTTTCTGGTAGCCTAATCGTACGGAGTTCATTTGTCGCACGACGCGAAATCACACGTTCTTCTCGTCACAGACTATCTCTCGATTAACAGGTTCGAATCAGCAAAATATTTCGCATATCCACATTCTTTAGATGAATCAGTACACCTCGCAATTTCGTATCTTATGCAAGCATATTTACAATTGAGTTTCATCACCTCGTGAAACAAGATTTACAGACTATCGAACCTCAAGCTTCAAACATTGACCCCTTTTATTTGTGGAGTTGCGAATATATATCGCCGCGCTCTCTGTGATAAAATAAAGGCATTGCACTTGCTCTGTGTGTGAGTGTGTGTGTGTGTGTGCGCGCGCTAGTTGTCCTTGGCTTGGGTGTATGTCTGGGTAAATCAGTCAAGGTTCGCGGATACGGGCACTGAACTCTCGAGGGGCGAGCAGACAAGGGGAAAACTCGGCGGCCAATCACGGAGCACGTACTATAACCGGCGCTCGAGCCATCCTGCGCTCTGATTGGCCGCGGCGAACTTGACGTGTTCTATTGTTCATAGCGAGTGTTTCCCACCAATAAACAGTCCAAACTAGCCAAGTACTCAATTCCTGTGCGATAAGGTTGAGAATCCTTTATTTTTCTTACCAGGTGGGGTGTACCTGTGTGCACTGGAGACAGTATACGAATAGACTTTCACTCTCTGTAGAAGGTGACGGTTCGGCAAATCGTGTTCCGGAATATTTGCCCTGCTTCGTTTGATGACAGACAACATCGGTGAACGTTTTTCGTTGTGCGTTTTCGGATATCAGTGCCGGATGTGCAAAAGTGTTTCCGAAACTTCACTTCTGCTGTTGTGGATGTGAAACAGCTTGTGGAATTTTCACTTCGGTGTTTTATGTGTGTGCTTACTGCATACATGCAGTGTTAATATTATTGTGCTATTTATTTTTTAAACAAATATGTGCAACATGACTCTTTCCGATAAAGACCTACAGTTTTTTCACACGGATCATACAATCCACATGTTGGATACTCCAAGGGAACCTGAACTCAAAATAGGTAAACATCTACTTTCTTTTTTGAAGCTTTCTCCTCGTGCGACCTTGATGCCAATACACGCTTGGATTAAACTTGTCTCAAAGTGAAAGTACGGTGATTGTAGAGGAATGTGTGTGTCATCACTAGTACCTTTTCCACTTTCACTCACGTTATGTAATTCTGATCTCAGTCTGGAAGTGTTAATTTCACTTTTGGTTCATTTTTTTCAATCATCGCTTTGATGTAACTGCTGAGACATTCGGTGTATTAACCTAATGTTTGTCTTGGTACATGTGGACAGTTTCAGGGCTTCGCTCGCAACAAACCAAGCGAGATATGACATGTAGAATGTAGCGAAATGTAATTGATAACAATGTGTTTTAATTTTGCAATACTATTGGTCTTTAACAATGGGAGGTGATAATGCAATTAGCTAACAGAGTTTTTCTTTTTCTTTCAGAATTCGACGGCACAACAGTTCTATGTCGAGTATGTGGGGACAAAGCTTCAGGGTTCCATTATGGGGTACATTCCTGTGAAGGATGCAAGGTAAGAAATGCGTTTGCTTCTTTTTGTCTGTAGTGTAGCCTGTGTAAAGCATGAGTTTGAAAGCGAGTGTGCGTAAGATAAAGGGAACAGTGCGTACGAATTCTTGCGTCCGCACGACGCAGTTCTGAACATGAGTTCAAGGTCGGTTGTGGAGTGTCAATGGCCCTTGCGGGGAAGTGGGGGGGGGGGGGATCGGAAAGGATGTCTGAGAAGGGATATCTGGATGTAGGCTCCTGTGGGAACACTTAGTGAAGGGGTTGCACTGTTTCGTAGCGTATATGTTGAACGTGCACTATACGTCACTACAACTTAGCTAGATTTTTTGTTTGTGTTCGTTGTTTGCTATGATTCTTGTTGAGGTTCATCATTCAGTTCCGAAGCTGTTATCTATAGGGTTGATTGTACTTTCTATCTTTGTAAACAAGTGTATGCCACTCCTTGTTATCAGGGAGAGGTTATTGACACACGTCACATGCAGACAACACCCCACCTGTCTTGCAAAAATGATGCGATAAGGTTCTTGTTTACCGGAAAGGACCCGCCCCATTTCGCTAAACCTCTGACTGTGAAGAATCATTCCGAGACATGCATTTGGCAAGTCAAGTGATTGCATCATCAGATTTGCATTCTCATTTCACTTATTAGAACAATCTACAACTGCAACAGTGTATTTCATGTCTCGTTAGATATTTCATATTTTTGTTGTAAAATGTGATTGAGGGTACCAATATGCATCAGGGTTAATTCTGGGAGAATTCTTATCTCTACAGGGTGTCCAATAAGTCCTCAGTCCTGGGAATTATTTAAATATGGTCTCCTTCATGGTCAAGTCATGCGCTCAGACACAATCTCATATTTCTATAGGTGCAAAGAAACCGTAATAAATAACTTTATAACTGTACAATCATGTTTCCACGGAGTCTTCCTAAGCAGTGAATGGATGATTAATTAATGAATGTGCAGTGTTTAATATTCAACACCCAACCCCCTTCAATTTTTACCATGCTAATGAAAGTTTTCTTTGATACATGGAGAAAGATGTCATTTTGAAATGTTGATATTTGTATTGCACAAAGGTCTCGCTAGATGTCACTAGAGATAAAGTTTGTTTTATCACTTTAGTGCAGATATGCTAATCGGATCTGGAACTATAGTTTAATCAATAAATAATTTAAATATTTCTCCCTCCCACCCGTTATAATAAATCAATATAATCTAAACGCTCATTTACATTATTTTTAAACATATGAGACAAATATCACGTAGGTTTGTAAGTTCTTGTGCATTAATTTGAATGTAAGACAGAATACATACTTCAACTCTACATTTAAATTTTTTAAACTTGATTCTAAAAGCAAATAATATAGTGATCCTAAAGTAAAAATTGACTGAAATGATAAGTAGAATTTTGCGTTGTAAGTAGCATAGTTCTGTATTACGGCAGAGTTCCGAGGTTTAAATTCAGGTATAACACCATTAAGCCTTGTTTCCATGAAAAACTCAATATGCTGAACAAGGCAGTAATTTATTTTATTATAAAACATGCTTGGTCAGCATATTGAGTTTTTTTTTTTTTTTGTAATTCTGGGTAAGCCATAGATATTCCACTTATTTCATCACTTGTTCTCCTTGCTGTACATCTCGAGGAGTCCGAAACGACGTACAAGGAAAAAGATACGAAAAGTATATTGTTCTAGAATATCAGGGATTTTGGGGAGACAGTAGATGTTCAAGCAAATTCCGGTGTGATGTTATTTACTTAAAGTTTCAGATACAGTATTGAAAGATCATTTTATACTGAAACTTGTTTAACAACAGGAAAACAACAACAAAATAAAATACAAGATGACATAGAAAAAAAATCCAAAATTACACATGCATTTTTAATAATTGTCGGAAACGGTGCACTGGCAAGGAAATGCACATTTATATAAGCGAGAAGCTTATAGAAAAGGCTGCTGTAAAAGGAAGAGTCTTGTTGTGGGTTGGCTATGTGGGTACTCATGGATTAAATTGATTGATTAGGAATTCGGTTTTAATTTTAACATTGATGATTTCATGCAAAAATGTCATGTCTGCTTGTTCGCGGCGAATGTGTGGTGGCTGGTTATAAAACAGACTATATCTGTTATATGGAGGTGTCTGAGAGATGGTTTCTATGGCGAGGAAAAATGTACTGAAAATGGTTCCTTCTGGTGTAGCAAAAGAGGACTATATTTCCAAACGTGGTGTGTGTTTGTGCGACGTACGAAAAATATCACCCTGGGTCAATTCTGCAATGCGAAAAACGACAACTTTTTGGCAGCAGAACTTGAACCGCGCGCGCTGCTTTTTATTTTGAGGCCACCGAAGCGAAAGTGGCGCTCCGAGAAATGGGAGGCCTACCCCACTCCTCCGCCGAGCGTGGCCTTGACGTCTGCCGCTGCCCTCCATCGGTCATTCACCTCCTGCCTCATGCGACTCTCGCTTTCGGAGTAAAGTGCGCTATGATTGGCTGCTGCGATTTTTGTCTTGAGCACCCTGGTTGGTCGGTACACCGGCGAGGAGGCCGATGCCACGAAAGGAGAAGGGGGGAGGCAACGGCCTGTCTTGTCCTGTATCCTCTCGCGTTTGGAATGCAAGGAGAACAGTAAATTGTGCCTCAGAAGTAATGGGGTTTACACGTGTTCCTTGAAAATTTAGCAATGAGTTTCGTATAATACACTTCTTATTTTTAAAAAAAAAAACAACAACATGATCTGACTTTTTAATTCAGTATTGTTTCATATGATAATAAAATAAACGAAGTGACCAAACTTCTGTCTCTTATGTTTTAATACCTACATATAAATGTCACAGTTACTAGAATCTGTCATAGCAAAATTTAAGTTAAAAATCTAAGGTTTAGGCGTTCATAACCGTGTAGCAGCATATATATATATATATTCGTGTTTTGGAACCGAACAGACGGGACTGGAGCTATAGTGTTAAGTGGGATCTGAATCACTATGGTACTCGGCAATGTATCGAACCCGGTACCCATTCGTTACAATGCCACTAGGGAGACCCTATTATCTCTAGTGAATGTTTCTCTACCAATTACATCCCTTCGTACACACCCACACACGGAATTTGTTGTTGATTTTTTGGTGTCGCGACCGAAGCTCCTGGGTTCGAATCTGGGCTTGGGTGTTGTTTGTTAGTGTTCCTCACATTCATTACTAAACCTCGTCGTCGCGAGTAGACAGAAGTGGCAGAAAAGCGTTTCTCTTCTCTGACATACCACAACTTCTAATTATTTATCTTGCCTCTTGTCTCAACCTAGGTTATTGAAAATATGGCGCATCTCTACTTTATTTCTCTTACCACCATTTCGAAGTTCACTTTATGAATTACTCAAAGCTAATCGAGAAATGTCCTACTGCCGTTGTTCGTGTGCCGGCTTAGAATTCGTAATTTCTTGAATGCCAATGTGCAGAGAAAGGGTTAGAAGGAACTTTTCCTTAGAATTCAGTACTCATAATTTGTTTCTTGCGAATTGAAACATTCTGTCAGACGAAGCCCTGGTACTTCGGACTCGTCCGAAAGGGGTTGGGTATTATGATACGTGTTTTTCTCCAGAATTGATCGAGACTTGTGTAACTTTTGGAAAGACCAAACTATGCCAAATGTTTTTCTCACACGCTCATCCCAGTAGTCATTTTGTTGTTTCTTTAAAGAAGTTTACTAGAGCGCCTTTGATTCCATAGCAACAAATCTGAAGTACAGTAGTTTTCTCCTCTCTCCCTCTTTTATCTTTCTCTCTCTCATCTCATTTTTCCTGTAGCTTTTTCATTCTCTCATTCGGTTGTTTGTGAATGTCCATTCATCAATTTCATCACTCATCCCCATCTTCGCAAATTAGCCAAGAGGCACAAAACGCGAAGTAAAATAAACTAAATCAATCAATCAATCATTCTCTCATTCTTTCACTAGCTGTTTGTTTCTTTGTCTGTCACTCTTTCTTTAGCTCTCACATTTTCTTCAAGCTCTCTCATTCTCTTTCTGTCATTCTTTCTCTAGCTCTTTGATTCTCATTCTTTCTCTAGTTCTTTTATTCTCTCTCTAGCTCTTTTATTCTTTCTCTAGCTTTTTCATTCTTTCTCTAGCTCTTTCATTCTTTCTCTAGCGCTTTCATTCTCTCTCTCTCTCTTTTTCTCTTTCTCTAGTCCTTGTCTCTCAGAGGCTTATCCAGAATTTTCCACGTGGGGTGTAAGTTCGTTTTTAGGCGAGTGTAAGGGCAAATTAACCATTCACCAAAATTACCATAAATTGGGCCTTTTAAAATTTTGGATATTGTTGAGGAACTTTTGGGATATGAAGTTAAATCAATGCTGTCTGTTTTACTCTCATTCTTGCTTCTTCTTCCTCTCTCTTCTCCTGTCTTCCGTATTACGCCCCAGAGAAACTTCCCCTGTACTTTTCCACTGCGCATCTTTTCAACTTCCAATTATGTTGGTTCCTTGACCTCCCCTACTACATCAGCAACTCTTCCGGTCGTAACAGTATTCTCCCAAATTGTGACGCAGTGGATCGTCATGTTTTGACATATACGTCACATCTCACCTGCTAAAAAAGTGCGTAGTGACCCTTTGGCTGACGCGTAATATGCGTACCGTGAACAGACAACGCTGTTCCGAGAATTTTTCTCCCACGTGGGAATTTCCGATGATGTAATTCCGCGGTTCCTTGTCTTCATTGGTTCCGTGGCTGACGGGAGGTCGACCTGAACCGTGGATATATACGAGAGGGTCTCTCTTGAAGGGTTTCTTCGTCTCCTCGGCGTCATTATGGTGGTGTCCGTAAGTAAAGAGGGAAAATAATTTGAGATTTGTTTTGTTTATTTTTTCTTTTTATCTTTATCTTTCGGGAACCTTTACTCATGACGCTTTCCGTTAGCTACGATTGCTCTTTTATTGTTTCGTCTTTTTTCCTTTCTTCCCTTTGTTTATCTTGTCTGAGGTCAGTTTTGTTTTGGTCTTCCCGATGGCGCAGTGGTAGCGTCGTCGCCTTGTAATCAAGGAGTCCCGGGTTCGATACCCGGTGGAGGCACATTGTGGTTCGGATCCCACTTTAATCCAGTCCTGATTAGCGTTACTGTGCATAAAGTGGACTTATAATGCCAAATCAAGCAACCAACTTTTGCCTATCACTGAGTTGCTTTCTGCTGGTCTAAGCTACTCTCGACATTGTGGATGCTCTCTTTCTCTCCCTCTCTCTCTGTTTCCCTCTCCTTCTCTTTCCCTCTCCCTCTCTCTCTCTCTCTCTCTCTCTCGAGAAAAAGAGAGAAGAGGAAGAAGAACTTCTTCTTTCTTCTCCTTCTCTCTCTCTCCCTTCTCCCCTCCTTTCCCTCTCTCTCTCCCTCCCTCCAGAGAGAGAGAGAGAGAGAAGAGAAAGAGGAGAGAAGAAGGAAGCGACAATGAGGATGAAGGATGAACATGGTTAAACGAAATTGATGAGTCGACACTCACACAGGAGACCAGGAGGTCTCGGTGTGGACAGTTTCGTCATCGTCACACATTCTTATTGTCGCATTAGCCAAAATTGGCATAAAAGCAACGATAAATAACAAAAGTGAGATGACAGGAACTGCTATGCCTAGGTTGGGAAATCTGCGACTGCGAAATCGTGAATGGAACAAAGTCCCGTTCTTTCCACAAGTTCTTTTCACAATCTCGTGAATTAATTTTCTTTGGATTTTTTTTTCTGATGGAAGTGTAATTCATTTATTCGAATCGTACGATAAACTCATGGTCTAGTCGTTATTAGCCTTTCACGTGCATAAATTATACTTCGGATTGCTAAGCGATCTCTCATACTACGCTTTTCTTATCCTTTTACTAAAGTCAAAGGGTAAATGTATATGACCCGCATTACACGACCGTTGGGCAGGTTGTATAGCCATTAGGATGTATAAATATGCTTTCTGAGAAAATTTATTTTCGTGACGAAGGAAGGGAGTTAGGAATAAGGAATTTCGAGGGATGAATCCATGCCCTTCGTTGAAGAAAACTATCCCTTCTATCGCTGCGAATAACAGGAAAGTCACAGCCTCCTTGTTTTCAATCCCAATCAGCGAATCGTTGACTCGTTTATGTTGCCTTTTTAAAAATATATTTTAGGTTATTCGCGAGATGAGCATTTTGACTAACTTAAAAAACGAACCTTGAAAGTTTCACTACCTGAAACGCATCGAAACAAAACCTCGAGTTTTGGCAATCCTTGATGCGAGTTGGAAACTTTGTTGTTGGAAATTGGCAACACTTTATTGACGGTGGAAATTTTATGTAGCAGGTTGGCAACACTGGATGCGCGTTTTGTGAGTGTAGAACACGGAAGGGGCCACGCTGCTTCGCCGAAGTATGTCGGTCGCAAGGAGATTATTGTCGGGGCTGACCACCAGAGCGAGCTTTGCTGGCGAGAAAGTTCTTTTGTAAAATCAGGTTAACCGTGGCGATGGGCCCACAAGTGGCGCCGCCGAGCGACTACAGATGACGTCACCTGCGTCCCCTGTTCTCTTTGGCTGATTCAGAGTGGAAGTGTTACCTGATGACCTGACCTACAAGACAAGATTCCCCTCTCTCTTGCCTCCCCTTAACAGCAGTAAAAGTTGCACTAATTTATAATTATGCATCGCCTAGCTGCCTCGTTCTCGAAATACCTGCAATTAGGTTGCTGACGATTCTCATATATAGTGGCGAGACGGCTGCGTTTCCGTAGAAAGCCATTTTCTCAACAGTTTTGCCAACTCTGTTCCCGAGGGTCTTATTGCAGCAGCAATTCTTGTCTTGTCAATGTCCCTGATCTGCAGCAGTCAGGTCTAGGCATTATCCTCAGCTTCAGTATTCGCATTTCGGTGTAATAAAGTCTTACGTAGGAAAGAAAGGGATAGAAAAGAATACGGAAAAGAGATGTGATGAAAGAGGGCGGAGACAGAGAAAGAAAGAGATTGAGAGAAAAAAGGAAGAAAGAAAAAGAGAGTCGTGGAGAAATGGAAGTGAAGAAGTGGAGAAAAGGGACAGAGAAAGGAAGAGACAGAAAGAAATAGTGCAAGAGAAGGAGAGATAGAAGAGACTTGGAGAAAATGGGAGAAAAAAAGAGGATAAGAAAGGAAGAGACAAAAAGAAATAGAGAAAGAGACTGAGAGAAAGAAAGAATGAAAGAGAAACAAAGAGAGAGTACGGGAAGGGAGGGAAGAGGCAGAGATAAAAAAGAGAGAGATAGAAAGAAATAAAAACTTCGAGAAAAATAAAGAAAAATACAGTAATAAATCGAGTAAAGAGAGGCGAAGAGGCAGAAAACTTAAACTTTTCGATGAGTGAATCTTACACCACAAACTGAGGGTTTTGTGAAAATTATTTAAAGGAGGATGTTTCAGACAAATGATTGGGTATTAGGTGATGGACCAGAGAAGCTAAACGTCATCAGAGTTCGATTCCCGGCTTGTGCAAGGGTGAGTGTCCCTTCATTAGTTCCAACAGAGCGATTGTTCCGACAAAACTCTAATTTACCCCCGCCCCAAAGGGAAGAACCAGTAACCCTGTTCGGATAAGATACGTGCGAGAACGAAGAAGGTTCAGTCACCTCGAGGCAAAGCTAAATTTGTCCACGAGTGCAGTCAGGTGCCTCTAGCATGTGGCGTGCATTATAGGGGGCACTGGCTGCGATAGATATCCCGTTACGAGCTCGCTGCACTCACATCCTGACAGTGTTTCCCTTCCGGCTGACAGAGGTCGTTCACCTCGCGCCGGCCACTTAACTTTCTTCCCGAAAAGAATACCTCTGTTATCAATAGTCTTCTCTTCCAAGGTGGACTCTGTCCTCTCCCCCCTCTCTGCGTTTCGTGATTAGCAGTACATCGGCAAACGAAGTGCACGTTTTTTCCTCCTTCCTCAATCCTTTGTGCAATCACCCCCTCGCCCCCTTTCTCCCGCACCAAAGAATGAAAGACTCATCTTTCTAAAGTGGGACAAGGGAGGGGGGAGGATTTGCGGAAGACCGTTATGGGTAGATTATCGAGAACTGAACTTGCATGTTGGGGAATTACAGGGAGGTTAAATGCAGCAATGAAACTAAACTGTTATTTAGTGAGGCTTCTCTACCGCTCTAGGCTAATCGCGACGATGAGGATGATATGATGGAATTTGTGAAGAACATCGTGGACTGCGTTGTTGCAGACTAACGATGCTCTGGCGTCGGGACTCGCATCCAGTATAATCCTCTGTGGTGTTTATAGTGTGAACTGTCCATGTGTGCTTGTGATTGTCTTTCATCCTCATCTTCGCGATTATCCAAAAGTGACAGAAAAGCAAAGTAAATTAAGCCCAGTCAATGATAAATATGGAAAAATTAAAGACTGTGGGACAGTGGGGCATCTCTACGTTTGAATGTTGAATTTATTCCATGTTTCGTGGGATTCAAGTGATGTATTTTTTTTTTTTAAACTTGTCTCTGGTGGCCTCGAGTAAAGTAGTATAGGAGTAGAGACAGGAAAAATAGTAATAGAATGAGAGAGAAGGATGAAGAAGAGAATAGAAGTAGAGGGATGAAAAATAGAAAGAGGAGAGCTGGAGGAATAGGAAGAGGCAAAGAGAACCGAGAGAGAGTGCTTTGGGAGATATGATCTGCAATATACCTATAAAAACGACATACTTTTTTAATAAAAATATTTAAAATGGTAGTGTTGCCATCTCAGTTGGGAAAGCGACTTGAAAGTACCAAAATGCAGTAACACTGGCATTATTTTTTCAGATCTATTGAGCGGGACTTGGGGTGAGTTCGGAAATCGAATTAGCAACCATTTGATACCATCGTGGCAGTAAGTCACACACCTAGGGTTCGAATCCTGGTAATGCCCGTCATCTCTAGCGGGGCATGATGGGAAAGCGCAGGTCAACGCATCTGGCAAAGGCCATTATCCTGACGTTTTGGATTTAGCTCGATAAGCTAAAGGAAAAGGGAGTTATTTATCGTGCGTTGACCTATCCCCAGGAGGCGCGCTGGATGCAAGAGCAACGGGCGAAAGGGGGGCGGCTCGATCGATTAGAGCGGTCCCGATAAAGGCAAAGCGCACACAGAGTGGTTGACCCCTGACGACACGGCGCATGCCTCGCTTTTGACCAATTAGCGAAAATTTCGCTTGTGCCTGGAGGTAATGAACTTCTCGTTGGGACGTTACCTCCTGTGGGGCACGTGGGGGGGTTACTGCGGTGCGTATTGGATGGGACAGGCGCACACGTGGCCGACAACGTGGGTATCCCATCTCGCGCTACCGTAATAAGGGAAAGACATTTGAGTTGCATAACGGGTAAGCACAAATCAAATATTTATTGCACGCATAAGGACTACTGCTCCTCCTTGGTACAGTGGTTAGCGTGTGAAACAACTGTTTCACCACAAAAAAGTAAGTTTTTCTTCATTGTAATCGGGACTGCAGTCTACGTCCACCGATCGAACCCCGGACCTCTTGATTACAAGGCTACTCTGTTACCAATAATCTATAACCTTCGGAGTTTAGTTATTCGAAACTTACAGTAAAAAACTGTGTGATTATCCCAGCTGTGGCAGTCGCCAGATTTTCTTCAACCTATAGCCATCGGTAGGGTGTCTGAACTCTAATACACTGGTGCCTGAGTGCGGAGCGGGTGCTGTTCATGTCACCTCCACAAATGTCCGAGATCGTGAATATGTGGAGCCCTACCTTCTAATCCGCCTATATGCCCTCATGGTACGGTGTGATGACCTAACCTTACCTAACCTATTGCTGTCGTACCCTTCTTGTACTCATTTACATGTGTTATAGTCTCATTGTCTTTCATATACTGGTTGACAAACCACGAATACATGAATCATATTTTGCGCATCGCGTTGGTAATGTAAGAGGTCCCGAGTTTGTCTATTTCGCCATTGAAAAGAGTGTACTGGAATACTAAAATAAAGAAGGAAGGAAATGGGAGAAACAGGACGGACAGATAAGCTAAAGGAAAAGGAGTTATTTATCGTGCGTTGCGTTGGTTCGAAATTGCTTATTCTTTCCCCTCTATACGCATTGCAACTTGTTGTTCCGTCCCCTGGTGCGGAGAGAATATAAATGAAACATCAAACTGTGCATTGTGATGCATTTCTCGTAAATGTTTAATGTTTGAAACATAAACGCCTGCTGCGTTCTCGTGAGCCATCACTTTCGACTTCTCGCACTCATAACGAGCACCTCTTATCATGCAAGGAAAGTGAGTAGTTCAGGGTTTATATTGTTGACATTTTATAACCTGCTGTTGCAACAACATTACGTACTCAGTTGAGAACATGTCAGTCTTAAATATGCACGTTTCTGTTAGGCTGGATGCCCTCTGATGGTTAAGTGGAACAGTCGTGACCCGAATGCATACAAAAGGCGACGAGTTTCGGAGGACGACAAAAAGAAAAAGCGTTTGACATGTTCGTGTCTTCCCGGCTACTGGTGTGTTCTTCTCGTAACATTTCTTCGCCTTACCTCACACGAATTCTCTTACGGAGGTATTGTGTTGTGGCTAGTAGAAGGAAATTTCTTGAGAAGGGTAGTTAGCGCCATCTGTTTTCAAACTTGGCATAAATCGAAGATTAGGGTTAAATCCACGTGGCCCATAGAAAACTCCACGAGAAGAAGTAATCCTCACGTGTACCCTCCCTCCTCCGCTCCATTACTCTTTAAGAGATCAGCTTACTCATACTGAAACAATATTGTCAGTAATACAGTAGATACCGCCATCGCCTTGCAATCAAAGGGTCCCGGGTTCGATACCCGGTGGAGGCACATAATGGTTCGGATCCCATTTTAAACTGTAGGTGCTGTCCCGATTAGCTTCAGTGTACATAAAGTGGACTTAGAATACCAAATGAATCAATCAGTAATACAATATTGATTAAATACATGCAAACAGTCGACTAAAAAAGTTCCTTGTTGGCCAAATGTTTCTATCAATGAGAAAATAGGTGTTCAGAATTGATTTGATTCGATTTCTGTTGTTTAGCGTAGCTTTTCTGACACTTTTGGCTAATCGCGACGATGAGGATGAGTGATAATATAACGACGTTGGTGTAGGGACACTCACAAAGAACACCCCATGTCCAGTCTAGGATTCCAACCCGAGCGTCGCAGCGCACTATGATAACCACAGCGTACACAGTGGGGAACTGATGGGGCAAAATTATCATTTTTGAGAGTGGAACGTTTTAAATGTACAAAATATGTTATCGTGTATCTCGCCTCCCTAGAACGCTGCTATGTAGCCTATTATCCACTAATGCAAGCCCAGCGCTCACCGAACAAAAAAATCCTTCGTACGCACGTTGTGCTAACCACTCCTGCATGGAGTCCGCATGGGTTCAATCTTATTCGTAAGCACATTATGTAGTTTTGAATATAAAAACCCGCTCCAGTTTTCGTAATCATAAACTGTCATTTAATGTGAAGCTAAATTTATTAGACTTTCGTTGAACATTACGTCATGCATTCAGTTTCTAAACCCCCTCCACGTCATGGGCAAGTTCTGCCAAATAAGATGGCGCTAAAGTACTTGTACTAATGATCAGTCAGAAGTGCTGAAAAAATTCGCACCACAGAAACTGGTACGGTTAAAATATTCTCATTGGCTATTCTCGTAGCGCAATTCGGTCATTGACCTCTCAGAAAAGAAGAGGGGAGTAGTGAAATCGCTGTCCTCATTTCTAGCGGTTAAGTTTATGTAAGACTAGTAATCGTAATATAAGACAATCCAGGAATTATGAGACAACACTGTCTTCGTATTTTAACATTCTTTTCGCGTTCCAAACAACTATAAATATTGTTATTGTTTGCAGTACTTATAATGTGTTTACTAGATGGCGCCACTCGGTGTAATCTTAACCAGTGGCCATAGCTACGTTTAAATCTCGCTTGGAACAAGATTGAAAAAATAAGGTGGTGTTCCTTTGTGTGAGCTATCGTGGCTCCGCTGTTGTGCGAGTAAAGGAGCCAACCGCGTGAGGCATGCTGGGAGAACAGTTGAAAGGCGGTCGTGTTTGTCGGTCGCGGAGAAAAGAAAAGTGGACTGCGAGAGGTGAACGAACTCCGATGACCTGCTCACGGCCTCCGCTAGTAGTTCAAGCGAGGGTGGCGCTTTACGTCACAGGAAGAGTGGAAAAGTGAATTATATTTTTCCATTTGCTTCAGAGAAGGCAAGCGCATTGTTCTTAGCAATGGAGTATTTGGGTTTGGGATTTACTCTGTCGTTATTTAATCCTTTACATCGGACAGGCAGCTGAGGTACTTACAATTCACTCCTTGTCTAAACACCCAAAGCCCTTTTTGTTACAATTTTTTAATCCCTCTTTATTCACTTTGTTGGCAACAAAGGATTGGCTAGCTTGTTACATGCGAGCGACCCTATTCACCAGTCGATTAATTTCGTAACATCATCATGATTTACCCGTCATTAAGTTGCTTCGTACATCCCTGAAAGTGTTGACTGGTTAAGACTACATGCTAGATATTTTAAATTGGTATTTACAATCATGAAATCACTGAATTTGTGGGTTTTGTGTACTTGCTAATTTATGCACACCAACTATTTTCATAACGCTCAAATTTGTCACTATACATCCCATTGGAAATTTCTAGGCTGAAAAATCTTGCTGGCTCGTATGAATGCAATATTGGTAAAGAGTATTTCTGTTGCGGACATAGTAGAAATGTAAGGTTTATCATTATTGTTGTTGTTGTTAATGTTGTTCTGCCACACTATGCGTCCACACCAATTCCTGCACAAGAGCGGTGAAGTTATATCTGTAACAAGAAACAATCTAATTAGCGAGCTGGTGACTTTTCTGCTTATCGGGTTGAAACGGGCGAAATCGTTATTTCGCTTTTTCCAACACAAAGGAAAGGCATTTTTGTGGTATTATTACAACCATTATCAGCTTGGAATACCTCAGGGTGATCCTTCGTGTGTAACAACCAAAGCAATGCATCAGTGTTGCCATCTTGCGAGAGGCCTTTCACCTCCGGTGCGTTCTCCACAGCGCACGCGTGGCAACACTGTTGTTTTGCTTCCTGGGGCCTGGTGGGGAATCTGGGTCAGGCGCCGAGTTGATAACTTCGCCGCTGCAAATGATGAAATCGGACCAAGCCAAATTCACTTTCACATGAACTGGCCTCGCCGTACTCTGGCGGGGTGAACGACCGACAAGTAGGTCGGCCGCCGTGTTGGTGCAGGCAGATTGGTGTGGAGCGTTGCGTGTGGTGGACGTGTTCTGTGTTGTGTGCTATGTGTCGTGGTTCATCTGTGGTTCGTTTCTCCTCACAGGGATTCTTCAGACGCAGTATTCAACAGAAAATCCAGTATCGGCCTTGCACGAAAAACCAGCAGTGTTCCATCCTTAGGATCAACAGAAATCGTTGTCAGTACTGCCGCCTCAAGAAGTGTATTGCAGTGGGCATGAGCCGAGATGGTAAGTGTACAACCCTTTATTTTTCTAAATTATAACAACATCCTATCTTACCCCTCTATGATACAACCATTGCCTTTGTTTTATACTGATCCGTAAGCTATCAAAATCTATATTGTAAACGTTTAGCCTCATCTTTACTTCATACGTGACCTACCACAAAACTTCATACCCCTTTCTTTTACCACAGATCCCTATTAAAAGCCTCGTTGATGCAGACCCTTACAATTTAATTCAGTATTTTAACTACATCCAACATTTATATAAAGGTGCACCTCAAAGGTGTTTTTTTTTTACAATACTTATTTTTATTGTAATAATAATATCATTGAATATTACTTTAATGAGAATGCTGGTCCTTCATTTCACTTATTCTAAATGGTCCAGGTTCAATCCAATTTAACGATCTGAGGATATAAGGGACTTGAAAGAAATAATAAATTTTGCTAAAATGTTCCCCCACCACGAACCAAGAACCAAGAACTGTTCGGACACCAAAGTCGTTGAATTACCAACCTACCATACCGTTAGGAAACGAATAGTATGTGATAATTGTCCATTTATATATTTAAAAAAAAGGAAATAATCCCCTCTCACTTTCATATAATTACAAAATACTTTCAATAATTATCTGATTGTGAACACTACTAAGGACCTTTCTCTTTAGTACTAGTATAGAAATATGGTTATTTTCAGAGTTTTCTTACAATTCCATATGAAAGAGTAGTCTTTATAGTTTGAATATAATTACATTTTTTTTCCAAATTGCTCTCCTTCGTATGGCAACACAATTCTGAAAGTATATCCATATCTTCCAAATTTATTGTTGTTACACTTTTTAAGCTGCCAGTGTTAATATGTTATGTGCCTGAGTCAATTTGTGTGATCCTTCCTTTGTTCTAGTGCTCCTGGCTTTGGGATTTACTTTGCTCTTTGCCAAATTATTTGTTATTTCCGATAGGTGTCGTTAGGGGTGCTATAAACCTCAATCGAGCACATTATAATGAACCACAGCTTAAAATTTAATTAACAGGGAGTTTACACATACCATATATCTATATGTTTGTTGTACAGTACTGAAAGACCAACCAAAGTATAAATACAGAGAAGTATGAGAAGCTTGGAGTATTCTTCCTACAAATTAACTATGTTCAGACCTTATGTTTATACATCCTGCTTTTCTACAAGTGCAACATTCCCTGGTAAAATAGACCATACCGGAATTTAATTTAATCCTGTCCAGATTAGCCTAGGCGAGCATAAAGTGAGATTACAAGTGTGTCATTGTGTTATTTTTTCACGGAACATCACAGCTATCGCAAGTAGACCCTGCTGTTAGGTTACTGAAATCTACGTAGAGGCGTTTGTCATCTTTCTACTTGTACAAGACGGGTGGGCGGTCCTAGTTTTTGTCTCGTCTACACTCTGAATTTTGTATTTCTATATTATGTAGTTTCTGAAAATAAACTCTCAAGCTATCCACTTTACTGGGATTTATCATAGGATGTTCTAACCACCCAGTGGCGTATTTAAGGGGTATTTCGGTAGTTATTAGCTTGTACGCAGTGCGTGCAACATCCTAGTTCTATCCTTATTATATGCAGCCCATCAGACAATACATATTTCGTAGTTTTGGTGAAGAATTTACAGTACAGAAATGGCATCTATAATGATTAAGTTTTGCTGTGAGAACATTCCAGATAGAAATCAATCCTCACCACCCTCCCCGGCTTTACATACGCATTAGAATCTGACGAGACTCACTGTTGCCATAGTGCCGTCTGGCTTCTTTTTCCATATGGGCAAAAGAAACTTAAGTCTGAAGTGACTTTTATGGGAGGAATCCAACAGAAATACCACTTCTTTTGGTACAGCATTTTTATTACTGTTGACGCCGTACGGTTTATGACTAGCTTATAGCGGGTGATAAACGAATAGTGAGATTGCTACCATCTTTTATCTTGTTCACTTCTATGCGCCATGCTCTCTTGGCAGGGGTCATTACTATACATCTTTCCAACTTAAAGTATTCAGTTCGAATATAAAGTACAATGTATTCAGTTCGAATAAGGGCAGAGCATGAGACTATTGTGCCTATGAGACTATGGGGCACGAGGCTTCTTTAAAATTGCATGGTGTGAATGTAAACAAAGCATTCTTATCGCACATATATCCATGAACAGGCTCCTCTGTTTTATGGGAATATGGATTTCATAATTTCACTTTTCTGTGTAAACTCATTTTGTAACGAATAGAATAAAACTGTCTTATTTTCTTCATCCTGTTCAGGACTTATTACTGATGACAAATGCGTGGCCCCCTCCCAACATGACCTACGGGTTCAACTACGCAGTGTGTGGCATTTTATCGGTGTCATGAGGAGTACTTAGTTTATTGGATGGGTAATGACGTATATGGAGCTTGTATACAAAAGAGAAAACACAAAAATACGTTCAAATCGTATCGTCCCCAGAAATATCATAAAGGATGATTTAATTTGTCAGTACATTGTTTTCTCATCTGTCCGTACATCAATCTTTACACCAAGGAGGCCCCGGTAGCCCCTTCATGGATACGCCACTGATGTAACTTCTGCAATATGTAAACAAGCGCTGTTAGAATGCACGCACAACAAATGTATGCTGGAATGTCACGCGTAAGGATTTTATGTAACATTCATAGGCCACAGCTCGTGATTGCTATGTAAAGAAGCATTTCTTGTTATAAATGTAAAACGTATGCACTTTCGCAGAAAGCAAGTTTTATGTCGATGCATTTATCATCTTTTATCCACGATGAACTTTCGAGTGTTTACTAATGCGTGGGCGTGTTCATGCGCGCGAGAAGATTTCCGGGGTAAAGCGAACCCTATTGTTGAGAATAAAAATCAGGAAGTTGAAAGAAAGCAAGTAGAGGGGGACCCCAGTCATGACTTGCAGCCGAATTTGGACCGTTCTTCGTTTTCCGTTTCAAGTTTAAAAGGTCAGGCGGCGTGACGTATGCCCCAGTTGGTTGTGGTCACGTGACGGAGAGTCCCGCTATTTGGCCTGGTCGGGCCACGAGCCCACATTCCCAGTAGCAGTTACACACAACCCGCTGAACACGAAGGATGGTGACGTCCGATATACAGGCAGAGCGTGCAGTACCATGTCACCCTCTAGCGAGCGTTTCAGGTACTACATGCAACCAAGGTAGCGGACTTGCTGGTGGATGCGTGCGTAATAGCAGCGTGACTTTGCTTGCGTTCGGAGTTTGCGCAGTGAGCGTTTTCGCTTTTTGAACTGGAGATGTTTAATTTTTTTCGCGCGTTTAACCCACGCTTATGCACAAGGAAAGACGAATAAAAGACATGCCACATGAGGTTGTAATTGTGGCGCGCTGTCGATCCTTTTTCTCTGCGTTCATTGGTGGAATATCACGACGCATTTTCCCCTGTCGTTAGAACGTCACATGACCTCCCCCTCGCATTACGAAACACTTATTTTACCCACGTCGTAAGACTGCTCAAGGGCAAACTTTAATTAAACACACATTGTTCGAAATCGATAAAGCTCGACTTTTTTTAATGTTCCAATAAAACACCAGAGAAAATGCATGCATGCGATACGTACTTCAAGGGTGATAGATTGAAAGCTCAGTGTGTGGCCCAACGGAGATCACGCAGCATTGCCGGGCGACCGTGAGGCCCCCGAGAGAGGATAGTAACTGTCTCTTTCTGCTACTACTGGGCGTTGTGAAGGTCACTGAGGGGGAAGTAGGTCGTCGTAGCGAAGCGCTGTTGAAAGCAAGTTCAAGGGCGGGTGGAGGGGGAAATTCACACTGGAGGGGAGGAAGGTTAGCTTGGGGCAACCGTGTGGCGAGAGAGATCCAAGAGCTAGTAGTGGGGAATGCAACCAACAGAGTACACGTGTGTTATAGTGTGGAGGAGAAAAAATTGTTCCATATTGTTCTCGGAATTTTGTTCACATAATTACCATACGGATAGTTCCAAACATTGTTGTGATATCAAACTGAACTGGTGGAGTGGTTGTGACCCAAAGTGCATATTGTGTGATTAGTGTGCTTGTGTGTGATAAAAGAAAGGGAAAGTGAAAACAATAAGTGATCACAAAAGACTATGGATGACAAAAGGAGCATTTTGAAACGGATTCTGAAAGGGGAGGTTGACTATCATAATGCACGTATGTATCATTCTTCATCATGTTTATTATTTACACGTGTGTGTTTGTAAATGGCGTTTCCTGTATGCCGTACGAGTTGCTAATATTATTAGTTTTTCTTCACGCTGAGACGTTTATGTCTTGCGATGAACTCGTCCGTATCAGGAAGTGCAAGGTGCATACGTAGGTCCAGCACCGTAATGCATTTTGCATTGAACGCAGCTTGTGCAACCTACGCAGGGCAATGGTAATTTACCTTTTCCCCGGCAGGAAATGCACCTTCTTACACATGCGGGAGGGCATATGTCTAAATCGTGTCTTGAAAATTGGTTTATCAATCCTCGCCACGTGATTGAGCTTTGGTTTAGGTGGGTCAACATGAATTATATTTGCACCAGTTGTTTTTTTGTGACATGTCTACCCCCTATCGGTACTGTAAAACTGGAACTCTGGCACAGGACACTAAAACCTGTTCATTGGGCGCCAAATGTGTGTGTACGGGCGTCGACCCTTGTTTGTTGCGATGAGTTGTTCAGACTCTCGAAGTAAATCTATCTTTGTAATCGTACCTTTACTTCACCAAGATCATGGGGATTCACCATTAGAAATTCATTCACACAATACAGTGTGTAAACATTTGTGATAATTTTTGCTTCATTCTCATTCTGCTATAATGAAGATACAAATTTACAGGTTTTGTAAAAAATAACAATTTGCTGAATTCGCGTGGGGTCTGTCCAGTAACCATGAGCCGTCGTTTTTCGTTTCCGGCATGTGATATTTTATTTGTTTATATACTTTTGTGATATGAACATCGTTTGAAGTCTGGTGTTTTTCCTCTTGACAGTCCTATAGTCTACATAACTGCAGTTATTGTAGTTTTATTGGTCCTGGTCTTTGTAGAGAATTAGCGAAACAGTATCCGTAAATACTTTCTCGATTAGAATGCCGTTTTTTATTATGTTATTGCTGACGTTTCCCGTTACACTACTCCCTTTTACTGGTTTTATGTTGAAGTTTTTTTGGTACCATTAGGAAGTCAATAGTGTCGCCGTTTAGCGCACATTTGTAGTTCAATGCTTTATTTTCTCCCAAACAAACTTGAAATCAATTTCACACGGACGATTTTTTTTATTTATAGTAATTAATAACAATGCGTGTGTGCAATGATTTTGTAGTATTAAAGATGGAAAAGTTACGCGTGTAATGTCATGATGGTTGACATGAATACTATACTGCAATTTCATTAGTACTTCTTTTTTTTTATTGTACATATTTTCGGTAATAAAGCATTTGAAGGTTTCATTTGGTGTTGTCGCCTTTCAGGCAAACATCTAATCTTAGCTGCCTAGTTGATTGATGGTTCAGCGCAAGGTTTATACATCTAGGGCAGTTGCTCTTTTGTCATCGCTGTGATATTCTCTTAATTTTACGCAATGAGCGCTTCAAATGTAACAAAATGTCAAACAAGGTTCTGAAAATGTAAAACTTTACTCCTTAAAAACACGTAGGACAATTTGCCGTGCAACACTTCCGCATCCCACTGCATGTACCAAAAGTATTGAGCCCTTGAGCTCAATATATACTGTGTCAGGCTTAGTTATAGATTGGTCCTTATTTCTGATTGTTTTCTGACCTGTTCTGTGTCTTTCTATTGCAGCTGTTCGCTTTGGTCGTGTCCCGAAAAGGGAGAAGGCGAGGATTTTGGCTGCCATGCAACAGAGCTCCTGCTCCAAATCCCAAGAGAAGGCGTTGGCAGAACTGGAGGATGACCAGCGGCTGGCGAGCACAGTTATTCGTGCCCACCTGGAAACATGCGACTTCACGCGTGCAAAAGTGGAGCCGATGCTTGCCATCGCGAGAGAGATGCCGAGCTACACGTCCTCGCCACAGACTCTGGTAAGTGTCCGATTTTTGCTTTTACATTTTCAAATCACCAAGGCCGTCAACACTGAAGCATACTTCGGTTACAAATGTTATGGGTGAAAAAAAAATGTAACCTAATTTTTCACGTTCGTCAACGTATGTTCTTTAATTGTTACATTCTTGCAATGTAGAAGCAGAAACCAGCACCAGATCGAAATTTTGGGGGAAACAAAACCAATCGTACTGAAATTAAATGTTCCATGAAACCATGTGCAATGAACAGTGTAGGTTCTGTACCAGACAGAAGAAAGAAGGTTTCAGTTTTGATGTCTTGGTGGTACGTTACACCGTTGTAGTTGTAAGTTTGTCGATTGTAGTTTTAAGTATTTATCCTCCAATTAAAGTTTATACTTGCCCATTCTCGTTGACTTAATTTAACGAGGTCGGCTTGTGACCAAGGGTTCCAGAGTTCAACCCCTGGCGGGGACAAATTGCACTTTAAACTATATATCCAGCCCATTCGAGCATAAAGTGTTAACTCTTTTCAAGTTGTGGTTACCGTTATATCTTCGGTGTGCTTATTTTAAAGACGGTGTGTGTATATATATATATATATAATTGATATAATACACAAGGTAATTCAAAATGAATGGTGCAACTTTACGCAGATATTATGACGTTACTATTTATGATAGAAAATCAGACAAGGCAGAACTCTGGAAGTTTTATTCCCACTTGGCGGGCTTATTCTGCTTAGCCAATGCTCCATCAGGATCACCAGTGTTGCAAAATGGCTAATGACCAGTAGAAGGAGTATGGTGTGTGTTGGAGCTATCGAGAAACTGATTCAATCACAGTGGTGCAAAGACATTTCCGCATGCTTTTCGGCAGTAATGCATATGTTTTTCACCCTTCCGAAAGATTTGCCAGTTACAACTGCGAATTGTTAGTACCTTCGAAACTGTTGACGTCATGATAACTGTGTAAAGTTGCACCATTTGTATTGCCCTATATTAAAGACTGTATGGTTTGATTAGCAATACGCTTTCCTTTTGGAACTATCTTAATTGTAAGGAAATAATCGCCTGTCAAGTCCAGCGGCTTTTATTGCTGAATTAACTTCAGGGACTTTGACGTTATTATTGGGGAAAATTAACTTTGGGTTAAATATATTTGTTCATTTTTGTAGTGTTCTAAGACGATGCTTTTGAGTGTTGTGTGGGCTCTGCTCTTGCACGCTAACCTTCCATGAATATTTCTGAATAGAAATACGTGCAGTGTTTTAAGATCAAAAGTGTTCGATTTTTATCTGTAAGAAATAACAGCTTGGAACTTCACGTATGTGTAGACCTCCAATTGCGAAAGCTTGTACGAAGTCCAAGGCTGATTAGTTACTTCCTACTTTTCAAACTAAGAGATCCCTGCAACCGCCGTTGCATTAATGTGGCTCGTAAATAGACATTTTTATTGTAACGTTCATAAAGGCAGGAAGTATGACGGTTGGGTTCGAGAGTAAAAGAACTCCCCGACAAGGGCCAGCTTATAGATGGCGCTGCACCTTCCTGGTCGCACAGTTCATCACGACCTTGTGCAGCGGTGGGGGAATAGGCGGAAACATTCAAGGTTGGTCTTTTATCGGTCCCAAGGTTAAAGAGGCATTCTTCCTGCGCCACCGTTTTTACGTGGCCTTTGCAGCTCGGAAAGAAGGCGTGGAGAGGCCGAATTCACAACGTGGAAGTTGACGCGCCAAAAGTTGGGCCAGACGGAGGGGATACATGCAACGGGTTATTCAGGACGAATTTGAACGGAGAAGTCGCGTTGTTGCCACATGCCGGTGTATTGATCGAAGCCCCGCCTGACCTTGAGACCCACGCGCCTGCCAGCGCCCGGGACAGGCAAAGGTCAGCTGCATCCCCCTTTCCCTTCCCTCCATAGATTCTAGGAAAAGGGGGGGGGAGTTTCAAGGGTGCGTTTCAGGAACTTGGCCAGTATATCAGCCGTGCACGGACTCCATAATTAGTGGCTCTCATGCGCACATGTTCCGCTTTAAAGCTGTTATTCGTGTGCCCGTTACGAATCATATTGTTACAGATAGGGTAGGCATTTTTAACGTGTAACAACGGTTCTATAAATAGACGAACTTGTTGGGCTCTTGCTGCTTCTATGCGCATGTCAGCGTAAGAATTGTGGGTATTGGTCAATGTAAACGCTCAAGGTTCGTAATGATCCCTACAGCCGATCTCCGTGCCGGAATGGTTAGCACAACGCGCTACGACGCTAGGGGTCAGAGCCTGTATATGGGTATTCTTTGTGAGTGTCCCATCAGTTTTCATTATATCGCTCATCCTCATCGTCGCGATTGGTGAAAAGAGGCACAAAAGCGACGTTAAATGACGAAAATCTAATAAACTATTCACAAATTTGTTTATGCTAAGTATGGAAAGTATATTCCCACACAGTAAACCAAATAGCCTATTACGTACTTTGTCTCCAATTCAGAAAATGTGCAAACTTATGAAATCCCCTTCCCTTTTCTTTCACTGCACTTCGCACTAGTGGCCTTGCCATCTCTATTGGCAGATTGTTAATTTGAATCACCATAAATTGTAGACTGCTTACACATAGGACACTCAAGCCACAAGTTTAAAGTCATAACTACAGATATATTGATGTACTTATAAGAGTGTTTGCTAAAAATCTTCGTGCTTTGTGAATTTGTCTTATAAGTTGTTTTTTCTCGTTTCCTTTTAGGCTTGTCCACTCAATCCAAACCCACAACCCATGATAGGGCATCAGGAATTGCTCCAGAACTTCTCCAAAAGGTTTTCTCCTGCAATTCGTGGAGTTGTTGAATTTGCCAAACGCATCCCAGGATTTGGTCTCCTCGCTCAAGATGACCAAGTTACCCTCCTGAAGGCCGGCGTCTTTGAGGTTCTCCTAGTCCGATTAGCCTGCATGTTTGATTCTCAGGTGAGTTTTGTTTCATGGTTTTCATTTTGTTATGTTTAATTTCAAGTTTGAGTTTGATGTCAAGTTTTGTTACGTGCATGAGAATAAAACCACAGAATTTGCACTCTGTGAATAATAGATATTGCTGTATTTGAGAATATCATAGGGTTGATTATATCTTTGATGGGCATTCAACTCTATGGAAAATAATTCTCTTCAAGACCTCTCAGAATTAAAAGTGATGATATTTTATGAAAATAAGACTGATGATGTGTACCTGGTTACTAACGATATTTTTCATCTTCTTTCACAGACAAACAGCATGATTTGCCTCAACGGCCAGGTGTTGAAGAGAGAGGCAATCCATAATAATTCAAACGCCCGTTTTCTTATGGACTCCATGTTCGACTTTGCGGAGCGATTGAATGGTTTGAGGTTGACCGATGCTGAAGTTGGCCTGTTTTGCTCCATTGTAGTAATAGCTCCTGGTGAGTGTCATATTTTAATTTTCTGGTTTTCATAAACTGAACTTGGAAGTAATATTATAATTTGAGCAGTAACGATCTTTGAATCTGCACCATTAATTGTGCCTTCTGCGTGAGAACAGTTTTAGTCTTTCATTTAAAATTTTCATTTTTGTACTTACTCAGAATTCTGGCTTGAATTGAACTTGTTTGCCTATAAGTCTCTTTATTTCCATTGCTGGAATTCAAATATCGCAAGTATAATCTGTAATCTCTCATTTTCTTTAAATCACATTTGCGTGTACAGCATTTTGATGGTTTCTTTTTATTTGTGTCATTGCAGATCGTCCTGGTCTACGCAATACGGAGCTTGTCGAAAAGATGCATTTTAAACTGAAGACTGCTTTACAAATGGTCGTTAGTCAAAACCACCCAGAGAATCCAAACATCTGCCAGGACCTGATAAAGAAGATACCCGATCTTCGTACACTCAACACCCTGCACTCAGAGAAGTTGCTGGCCTGCAAGATGACCGAGCAACAGCAGCAAGAACAGCAGATGCAGCAGCAGTTGTACAGTTCTGTTGGCTGGGATGAAGAGTGCAACAGAAGTCCTGCGTGGTCCGAGGGTGGTAAGGATGACCTCCTCGGCAGCCCCCGTTCTTCTAGTACCATGGATGAAGCCGTCAAGAGTCCGTTGGGTTCGGTATCCAGCTCAGAATCTGTGTGCTCTGGTGAAGTGGCCGCGCTCAGTGAGTTCAGACCACACCCTACTCCCTTGTTGGCGGCCACCCTATCCTGCCCACGTCGCCGTCACAGAGACAACTCTCACTCTGAAGGTGGATCCACATCGGGCGATGAATGTTCCAGTTTAGGTGACTCTCCGAATAACAAACCATTCCGGTTCCGCAAGCTGGACTCGCCAAATGACTCAGGAATAGAATCTGGTACTGAGAAGGTGGAGAAACTAAGTGCAAGTGCTCCTACATCTGTGTGCTCGAGTCCGCGATCCTCCTTGGAGGATAAAGTGAAAGACATTGACGAGGATAAACAGCACATTGAGGACATGCCTGTTCTTAAGAGGGCCCTGCAGGCGCCCCCGTTGTACGATACAAATTCATTAATGGATGAAGCGTATAAGCCTCATAAAAAGTTCCGTGCCCTGCGAAAGGATTCTGCTGAGGCAGAACCGATGGTGGTTTCAAACACGCCACCTGAAAGTGCATACACGGCTCAGCTTCCCCAATTGCACCATCATCTCACTCACCCCAATCCACTACAGCATAACAAGCCTTCATCATCCCCCTCCGAATGCAGCTCATTGTCAAGTACGCATTCCACATTAGCTAAGTCACTAATGGAAGGTCCCAGGATGACTGCCGAACAAATGAAACGAACTGACATTATTCACAACTACATAATGCAGGAGGGATATTCTTCTGTAGACCAAATACAGCCATCGCAGCCTCTTGCATCCTTCTCCCCAGCCCCATCCTCTTCATCGTCATCATCTTCATCGAGTATGCCATCAACTTCTTCGGGGTATGTTGTTTTGCAGCAGTCAAAAAATTTGTTAGTCTGTGGCTCTAGTTTCTACATTCCTAACCAGCAACAGCAGCATCAACAGAGAGCTCCTGGTTGGCCGTACTCCGCAGCAAATAGTGTCATCACAACATCAACGGTTCAAGTGCGACCCACATACGTACAGAGCGTTCCAAGTCAACCTGTGCAACAGTCCCAGCAAGCTCAGAAAATGACCGTTGCACAACCCACGGTGGCTCTTACTCCCCCAGCAGAAATAGTTCCGCCACCAAACAACAACCAGTTGTATTCGAGGCTGTACTTCGAGCCTTCTCAAACATCTCCACAGCCAATCCAAGCAAAGAGTCCAGTTCCTTCGCAGCCCCATCCAACACCCCTTACGTGTCATCAGCAAACTGCTCCTGCAGTTTCACCGAAGATGGTCGAACTGCAGGTTGACATTGCGGACACTCAGCCACTCAATCTGTCAAAGAAGACGCCACCTCCACCTCAGAAAATCCCTCTGGAAGCTTAAGGTGGAGGCTACGTAACTAAAAGAGGAATCAGAGACTGCTGTGTGAATAGTACAAAGCCACCTGTGTGGCACATACAAAAAACGAGGGAGGATGATGTCAATAGACATTTGCTTGTTTTGCGAGTGGTGTATGCATGTGGTATAGTGTGTGTGGGAATGACTCAAATGTCACAATTGTGTATTGATGTGAGTGAGCGTGAGCGTTTTGTCCTAAAACAATGGGGTGAGTGAGTGATAATTGTAGTAGCTTTAAGCTACACTATACCATACAGTGTTCCATCCACTGTATGGTGTATCTAGGTCTCAACTGTGGCACAATGTCAAAATACAAAAGATATGTTAGTGAGTGTATGGCGAGCCACATTAATTGTATTACAAACCAAATAATTTATTATTTAATAATTATTCAATCAGTGTGTGTCATCGTGTGACTTTTTTCTTATTTGTCTGTGTATAGAAAAAGTACAGAAATAGTAGTCATGTTCACGTATAGTAGAGTTACAGTGTACAATTTCATGTTCACATTTTTTCATACAAAAAAAAAAACTTCATGAGGCGATTCCCCCCATGGTTCTCAGGGATGAATGGATGTTTCTGGGATGGTCACGGTTACGGTAGGTCTCTCCCGGGGCCGAGAGGGCATGGTTAAGGTTGGGTGGAAAGTGGCATATTTTAGGGAGTCTAGATAATGAGGAGTGTTCTTGAGCTTTGTAAATATTGGACCAAAGGTAGATTCCTGCTTATAAATGTTTTTTTTTCTTCTATTCGTGATCACATTTGGCTTTTTTGCAAAGTGTAGACATCTCTCTTAGTGTGTCTGGTTAATATTAACAAATGATGTACTTTTCCCAGAAAAATCCAAGATCCCACAATTTTTTTTGTTTTTGCCAATACGAAAAATGGAAACAATCATTCATGATAGTTGATATATAGCAAAGACTATGACGTCATGCACCAATCCTATATTAAATGTGATATATTTCTTTTTAGGGCCGTGCGTTTTTGTGTAAAGAAAAACTATTATTTCTAATGTATATCTTTCCATTTGTAAAAAAAATATTTCTTATTTTCATTCATAATTCTTTATTATATAACTGAGTAGTGAGGTGTATGGACCTTGATTGATCCTCAAATTAATTGAGGAAAGAAATTAAGACTGAAGGAAGAACATGCCATCTGAGTAAAAAAAAAATTATATATATACATATATCTATATATACATAATGTCTTTAAAGAGACATTTTTTTATTGGTGTCCTCCTATTATTTTGGGGGATTTACTTGTGACAAATGGCACTATAGATGGCCAGTAAATGCCCACCCTTTCACATTGTACCTTGTACCTTTTTGTGTAGAATATTGTAAACAATTATTACAATGAAAAGAAACTTTTATATAAAGTAAAAAGCAGATGGACATGACTTCCTATCTTTTTTTTTCACTCCTCTCTCGCTCTTAAGACTTCGTTGTTCTACACCCTCAAATAATGTTGATAGCGCAGACTGTGGTACAGTTGTTAAAACAAAAATGGTTGGTTGCCTATGTATTAAATACAATGGAAACATGATAATGTTTGTTTATTCTTTTTTTTTTTTTTTGTCTGAGGGAATGAGTGGGGCCGAGGGGACCCTAGGACTTCAGTATTCCCCGTGTTCCCACCTGCTCAGGTTGTTATGTACAGTAGAAGGTAGATGTTTCTTTCTGTTTAATTAGCATCCCAGTGAGGTTGGGTTTTGTCTTGAACCTACCCCAACAAGTGTGCTTGTATGTACTTTTGTAAGCTTGGGAGTTTGTTGAGGTTGTCAGAATAAACTCTGTCTGGTGAAATTTACAAGTTGACTTTTTAATTTTTCATACCCTTTACAGTATCCGCTTGTACTTATGGTTTGGATTTAAAAAGAGCACATACAGCACAAATAGAGGTAAGTACCACTGTGTATAAACCGGTGGTACTATTCAACGTACTTCAAAGGAAATTGTATTTGTATCTTTATTATTAAAATCACTTCCACTTTTGGCTAATTGCAATGATAAGAATTGATGATATAATGGAATTTATGAAGGGAGACACCAGGCTGGGGATTTGAAGTCTGGACCCCTAACATCACAGCAAACTGTGATAACCACCCCATCACTGAGGTCGACTACTTATAACTTTGTGCTGTCTGTAGTGCTCTATCCAAAGGTTAATATCGTACCTTTTTCGAAAATCATCTATGATAATCCAAATTCGTAAAAATTACATCCATTTGGAATTCCTTCCTGAGCATACAAGTGATTTGCTTTTTTATGTTGCCTAGATGTCTGTGATAGTAAATAGACTTATGACACCACAGAGATATCTGAAAAACCGCAAAAGCAAACCACATGATTCATGTTTGAGAAGGAATTGGAATGGGGTGTATTTTTAATTGAAAAAAGAAGTCCTACGTCTCGCCAACGTGAGACCTTTATAAAAACTGTAAATCAATATTCTAATTTCTTAAACTGTAGATTGCTTAGCATATGTCAATACTTATAGGCCAGAATTTCCATCTGATTCTGCTCCCGCCAAAAACTTCCGTCGACAAAGAACACCGTGCAGACAATGGAGAGAACTTTTGGAAGGGATCCAAACCTATAGATATGGACACAAGTCCAAGGTTCACCTAACAGATTGTGTGCCTTTTGCAATATTTTTTTGTTTGACGAGATCGTGGTGATCTCTGTAAGTATGGTTGGAAGCAAGGAAAAATACATTATACAGAGCAATAAAGGTTCAAATATTGCCAAATATTAAAAAATTCATAGTTCCTTAATACAAAGGCAAAGCACATGTTTATGTTATTGAAAATTATCCCGTTAACTCTGGGGCATGAAAAAGTACTTCCTCGTAAACTGCTATTGCTCACAACCGTACATGCTCATGAAGAAGAAAATAAGACATTTTCGACATTACGAGTTTTTATCTCGTAATACGGCAACAACCAAGTTCTAAACATAGTGGCTAGTTTTGCCACATGGTGTAACTTATAAAGAAGGTGTGTCCATTCACAATATTCAAATAGCACTCGCAGAAAAATTCAACGGCCTCGCATTGAATTTGACTTTCTGGATGCAAATCACGATTTCCTCTTGTACATTGTGATTTGTTTAATTTTTCACAGGATGAGAGTGTCTTTCTTATTTGTCCACTGTTTTAAGTTTAATTAGTAACTAACATTTATTCTTAAAACTACAAATATCAACATGCTGAGAGAATATTCTATCGATCGTTTTAAAAGAAATTTCTAATTTATGCACAGTCTAATTGTGCCTTACTATTTATTTTGCGATTGGGTGAGAGACAACAAAGATTTCACAAATATAATTCCTGAAACGCCTAAATAATGTTATTTGTCATAGAACGAGCCATTTTCAGCGTTTCTAGTCATTCCATTGCAGAGAAAATGTGGACTGAAAGTCTATTTTGGCCCCAAAACGTCTGGTCTGCAATTAGTACCAGCAAAACTAGTTTTACCTGATTAGTAAAATCAGCAAACTGTAACCTCATGACATGTTACATATTAAAATATTAATGAACTATTACTTAGGAGAGATTAGTTAATCTTTCTCGCAGAAAAAAAAGTTTACCCTTGAAGATAATATGTATAATTTCACGTTAACATGAAGGGCCACGCTAGTGATATTAATCTATTCGTGACATCGACAAGCGCAATTGTAGGAGTGGAATGATAAATTATGCAAGGAATCGTATTCTCATGTGAAATGTATTGATGCCCTCCTACTCTGTTCCAGTAATGCTGATAGGAGTATGTAGCCATTTGGAAATAACAAATTTCGAGCTGCAAAGTTTCAGCTTCCTAGGCATCATAGTTCTTGAGATTCTGGATTCGATAGGCTGTGATACAAATGGAACAGGCTTTCCATATGCACACACATTGGCGCTCACAGAAAACCTTATAGGAAGATCGAGTTTGTGTCCTGAATTTTTTAAATTTCTCGTGATGTCATATTCTAAAAAAAAAAACACCGACATACATGTTTTTTACTTTTGCTTACTAAAGTAGTTGAATATGTCGACAAATCATATATTGAAATCGAAAGTTTTAAAAAATGGCATTAAATACCAAGGCTTTACAATACAAGTTCCGAAATGGAAGAAACATTCTTTCTTAGGTTAATTGCGACGATGAAGATGATGGGACAAGAGTAATGATCATCCAGGCCTTTACCAGGGTTCGAACCTAGAACCTCTGGGTTCGTAGTGCGTCACGTTACCCACTTCGCCACGTAGGTCGGCGGGGACATAAAATCTAGGAGAAAGAAGGTGAACGTGGAGAAAGAAGATAACAGTAATGGGAGAGAAAGAATGACAAAGAAAGTAGATAATACGGAATACGTGCAGCACCACTTAACCATTCTTTAGTGATAAACTAGCAATGACTGTATTCAAGTAACCTTTTTCTTTTATCAACAGCTGAACGAATGTCTGCAAGTTAAATTATGTACGCACCTTAGAGTACACGTTTTAACTGCAAAGCAAATAGTACTGATACGATGTCAAGAATTAAAAGACTTATTATATATCCCCTTTTTCTTTAAATCAAGCTCGGTACTATTTCTGAACGTGGTGTTACCTGAACACACCCTTGTTCTTTCACGTGCTTTTCTTCTCTATCAGAAATCTGACCTAGTAACCGGCGAGAAAAAAAATGAAGGGGGGGAGAGAATTGTAACATTTCGCCTCGACTCGCAGGACGGAACGGTAGGGCAAGGAGAGTCGGTTAGGGTTGCTGCAGAGAGGGGAGCAAGAGGGTTGAAGGGTACTGAGGTCGCACACGTGTACCCCAGAGCCGGGAGGAGGGGATAGACGATCGATAGTGCTGTGGATGAAATCGGAAATCTCCAGGCGCCTGCTGAACTCGACTGAAATTCACAGCAACGCGTTGTTAATGAGGGAGATACGCTGATGATATTGCGTTCGAGAAAGGGCGGAATTGGGAACAGTGGCGACGTTCTTGTGTTGAGGCAGTTCATGAAACTGAACTAGACTTTTCTGAACTTGGAATTTTTATAGGAAAACTTTAAAGGCGACCCTCGTCACTTGGAAAGAAGTTAGGTCTTAGCTTGAAAATGTCTTACAAACGGTCTAAAGCTAAACAAAAAATTACAAAATTTTGTGAGATATAAATAAGATATTGCAATTTTCTAATTTATTATAGTTTGGTTATCATAAAACAGCAGACACTATAACTTGTGTACGTTATTTAATTGGTGTTGTAATCAATAAAAATGGAAACCCCCGTTGCTTTTGCACCGATGGTGAAAAAGAAATGTGATTTTTTTAAATTTTAAAATTATTTGTAATTGTATCCACTGCATTACACATCAGTTTGTTTACACGGAATAGGCGTCTTGAAAGAAAACATAGATTTGTAGTGACGTAAGGTTATGGAGACAATACCCCAAAAGAAAACTATCAATGAATGGATAATATAAATGTTTGTACTGTTGAAGCCACATTCTCTTGTTATGTTAGTTCTGGTTCTTTAGGTTAATCGTGTCGATGAAAATGAATGGTTAAAATGGTCTTTCATATAAATAGGCTTCATGTAAATCCGATTTAATGTTTCAACCTTCAATGGGAAGAATAAAAGCATGCACAAAAGAATTGTACGTACAGTGGGATACATAAGCATCGGTAAGTAAATTGTCTACCGCCATGTTTATTCTCATTGTTTTATGCAATGAGAGCTCCAAGAACTGAAACAAAACACCAAACAAGCTGCTGAAATCTGCACCAACAGACGTAAAAATCTAATCGTTAAATGACACGTAGAATGTAAGAGAAAAATTAATGAATATGATATTTGCCGAGCAATACTTGTGCATTTCACTGTACTGTCAGTAGAAAGTTGCCACTGGTTCACGAGACTCCGAACAAGAGGTTCGCTATATACCTGGATTCGAACGGAAGTAGAATTTGACTAGGCTACTTAAGGGAGAAAGCGCAACAGAAAGAAGGAATGTTGCAGAAGAACTATCTTACACGAAAAGTGCCAAATCACTGCTACGATTATTGAAAACTTTATGTACTTTCACTAATTTTAGTGGAAATTCATGTAACTTCTCGACTCAATGAAATATTTTATTGCCTATCTTCGCTACATTTGACACATACAAATTTCATTACAGTCACATTAATTTGTGTTAATAAGGAACTGATAATTACAAGTAGATTTGTAAACAGTCGTCGTCGCTGACACACAATAACTTAGACTGAAGCAGTGTTTTTTTAGGGGGCACAGCTGTTTTGGGGAGGAAATGCCTTGCTTGCCCCCCCCCCCCCACTTCCTCCCCGGCTTGAAAAACTACCATACTTTATCCTCGCCTCTGTTCGCATGTTGTAGACCTACACCTCGTGCTAAATTCACTCCGTAGTGTTCCACTCGCACTTGCATTCACAACTTTAACTTTGTAACACGAACTTCAGAAACTTTGTAAGAACTGAAACTTGCAAGAACTGAATCGCGTGGCTCGTTATGTACGGTTTTCTTTCTGTCAGCGTTTGTAGCTTAGCTTATGAACTCCTTGGACGGGGGCGTCATCCTGAAGTGTTGATTCACCCCTTGTTCACGGAAACGTTATTCACGATATTCTTTTTACGAATCTCATGCTTGGATTAAATTAATCATTCAGCATTCGAAAAGTTTCAGCAAGTTTTATACTTGTTTAGAATACGATACTAACGTTGAAGTAAAAACGTATATACCAGGCGCGGTTGGCCCTATAGCGCACAGGATCAGTGAACCCCCAGTAATATACGATAATCACCTCGAGAATGAACAATAAACAATGTCTTTACATTTTCACATTATTTCGCTAAAAATTCTACACAATAAGTCATGTATTTGTGCCCGTAATACGGTGAACTCTTTTGCTGAGAAGAAGAAACCGCGATTCGGCCGCCCTGATACAGACCCTCAGTTGAACCCCCACAGGACAGCTCTTGCCATTGTGAAAGCTTCGTGCGAGAGCAGAAGCTCGAGGAGGGTATAGGACAAAATACATGGAAGATGAGATTTGCAGAACCTATGTTCAACCCAACGGTCATGCGCAGTTCGTTCTCTCGCAGAAGGCGCGGGACAAGGCTCCGATCTCGCTGCTTCCTCCCTTCCAGTGTTGCTGTGTGCGGTTCAAGTTTGAAGCGCACACATTACATATTCAATATTCTCTTTGTATCATTTTTGTACTGAACTTCTTGGAAAAAATGCAAAATTGTGGCAGAGATGGATGAGTGGAATCAAATAAAAGCTGGAATTAGATGCGATGAATTAAAATAAAGGAGATACATTACCAAAATAGCTCGTGCATGCATTCAGAGGTTTTTCCTTAAAGGTGGAAACACTTCGGGTTCGCGAAAGAGAAAGAATGGCGCGAAGACGTGACTCGCTGTCGCTCGGTGTCAATCGTCTCAAGTTTGTTAGTTTTTGAAGTGCTTGGATACTTGTTGGAAAGAATTAAGTGATGCTGCGAGGGATGGACTTTACCTAGGTTATGTCACATGATGCAGTGTAGGCGTTGCTGTCCGCGCAGGTAAGAAATGACCGATAGAAATGCACGTAATTAACGTAAACGAACTTCCTTGTCCACTGAAAAAAAGCGTGTGCTGGTCGACCAGCCCCAAATTTGAACAAAGCTATCTTGTATCAATGAAAGGGTCTCAGGTTCGATTTCTAGTATGCGCATGCCATTAGTTGCCATTTCCCTTTAATAAATGTAGGACCAGTTCTGATTAGTCAGCATGGACGTCCGGAAGGGGAAAAGGGGGCCGCCCCCCCATGGAAATTGAATGTAAACCAAAAATTATATATTACACGCATATAATTTAATTTCAGTCACAGTAATTTTTGGTAATTATTATAAAAGCGTTGCAGTAACTTCAGACTGAAGGAGTGTTTTTTGCTCCTCCTGAGGAAAAAATATATTACTTGCCCCTACTTGAGGACGTCCATTCCAACAAAACTCAACTTTTTTCATAAAGGCACAATTTATTGTAGTTTCAGCCCTAAATTTATTCGCACACCCCTAATACAAAACCTTATACTCCCATATAAAAAAAATTCTGGACAAATCTTTTAAGCCCGCCCCCCATCCTTTTGTTAGGCGAAGGAAGTTTATTTTGCGGAAACTGAATATATGTCACATGACTTCAGTGAACCCCCGGGTAAATAATGCACGAGCCGCGCCTGGTATATACATTTCTGATAGGTAAAAGGAATATGGAACTGAACGAATTGCTGTTGACGGGCAAGATTCTAAGAGAACACATCTGAACTTGATAATATAGGCCAATATTGAAAATTTGTTCTATACACATGAATACGAACCTAGTGTAAGTTCCACTAACGGTAGTCAACTATTTGAATTAGGCTTACAATGTTTCTAAACGCCAGTAATAGCTTGGTAAAGCAGCCTGGTAGATTATTTTTAACTTTTGTACTCTTTGTAACAAATATTTTCGATGGAAAGATTTTGTACAACGGTAGACATTTCAATCGACATTTTCAGTGTTTACAGTTAACGATCGCGTTACAGAATCTTATTTCCTCGAATGCACTTATTTTGACATTTATCGATATCTTGTTTATATTCTACAAATATCACATGTGAAACAGAACATAAAACTGAAATAAATATCTACTTGCCTGCTAGCTATATTTTACGGCGGCCAGTCGCAATGCCTTCCACACCACCTAATCCTACAAAAATTATATTTTTTTACGTTTTCCTTTATTCTTTGAGTCACAATTCAAAGACAGTGATAACCACGATATTTCACAATTATTTTGAGAATCTTGCAATAAAACTTCAATTAATGATGCACCCGATATTTTCAGATTTAAAATCAAGTTTCTTTGAAACATCACAAACACATCAACAACACGGTAATTCCGTTCATTTCCACCAGGTGCTCAGAGGGCGCTTTTGTCAGCATGATAATTTCTTACAGGGTCTCACAGAACAATGCAATTTATTGTGACAGTGTTTGATATTGTTGCAGACAGGGTTGTGCGATTACGCGTAAAGAAAGGTTTTTCTACGTGACACGTAAATTACGTGTAAAAACACGTAAATACGTATTAAACGTAAAATACGTTAAAAAATCAGAAATAAACATAAAAATTAAAAGCAAACATAGTTTTTTCGATGGTTAGTGTTATGTATGGCAGTTGTTAGCATGAACGTCCGCAGGATTTTTTCCAGGGATGGGCAAGGAAGGCATTTTTTTCCAGGGGGCAAACAAGGCACATTTTCCCGAAAATGAGTATTGTTCCCTAAAAAAGACATTGCTTAAATTTGAATTTATGGTGTTCATGCACTAATTAACACATATTATTGTGGGAAAAATGAAATATGTGTGAAATACATAATTTTTGGTTCACTTTCATTTTCCAGGGGGGGCCACGCCCCTCCCTTGCCCCCTCTTCCGGACGCCCATGGTTGTTAGTAGTAGAAAACCAAAAAATCTTCAAAAACTTTCTTTCTGAATTTATGTGCTCTTGTGTTGGAATTTTACAAACTGCCATATTCACATTCACATCATAATTGGCCTATGCAAGTGTATATACGATTCTCCCTCGTAATACGCATGAAAAGGAATTTAAAGATGTTACTAAAACTTTGAAATCCAATCCAAATAAATTGTCCTTAATCGTTATGTTATATAACGATGTATGTACTAGTGCAAAACGTATATATCAACAGGTTTCTCATTTTTTAAAAATATGTCAAAGAACAGTTCTATTTTTGATAAATCTGTTAGTGGGGGTGAGGGCGTGAGGTGGCTGTATAAACAATCTTCAGGAAATAACGATTTTGTGCTGAAATATGCAAGATAATTAAAGTTTAACATGTAATGTAATTAAAGTAGTGTTTATATTACTAATTTCCAGAAGAAAATTAGCTTTTTACATCTGCGTAAAAAAACTAGTTTTCTACGCGAAGTAAATTACGTAAATTACGCGTAATTTACGTAAAGAAACGTAACGAGTAAATTACCTTGTCAATACTGGTTGCAGAGCATACAGTTCCAACGTACAAATTTGTTGCTTTAGACGAGGCAAGAATACGAAAACTGCAATGTGATTCAGTATTAGTAATAATATCGTGTAGAAAAAAATGCACATCACATTCGATAGTCTGTAAACCATGGATTACTATATTTTTATTGTTATTGTGCATTAGAGTACTTCAACCACTTTCGCTCGCTCAAGCTCCATCGAATCTCCCACGCTCGAGCGAAATTCGCTCGAATATATAGAACATCAAATATCATTTCAACAATAATCCTACAAATATATGTGTACAATTCGTGCTGGTAGTTTCAGCCCATAATCAATTTATTCATTTTCATATATTGTTATATTGGTAAGATAGGCTAAATTGCATTTTAACATGGAGATGATGACTATGTTCACTTTAGTTTCAATTTCACTGCGTCTTTCACTTCACGAAGCATATTTGAAGGCCCACAGACAAATTACGGTTGTACGTGAACTACTGGGCTTCGAGAGCGTCATTCGTGCGAACTATTAGACGATCGAGCAAAGAAACCTCGATGCAGCACACTATTGTGCATATTTATGTGGAGCCTAAAGCGATTAATTTAATGAGAAATATCACCTCTAAATAATGTATTTGTTATTTCTTCTTCAATTAACCAAAAACTATTTGTTTCAATTCTAATGCTTGTTATTATAAAATTATTATTGGGGTGTAAGGGTGACCTTCGTTGAAGGCAACGAAAAGTCAACTTCACTATCACGTAGTATACACCCATCTGATCTCCGTGGCGGAGTGATTATCACTGCAGGCTGCGACGTCAGGGGGTCTCAGGTTCGAATCCCGACCAGGGCAAGTTTTTTTTTATATATTCCTTCATCAATTTCATCATATCATCACTCATCTCCGCGATTAGCCAAAGTGGCAGACAAGTGAAGTAAAATAAGCGAAATCAATAAATGGAGTAGAGGAGGATTACTTTCGTAACATCTTTGGCTCTTAAGCATCGGAACGAGTCACAACTCTCGAAGCAGCCAATTAACCAAGCGAGCCGCTGACGTCATGTCAACCCAGAACCTATCGCTAAGCCCGTTGCTCAAGTTCTACACGCCCACTAGGCTCGCTAGAGAGATTCGCGCAGTTCGCTGGAGCTGTTCCGAAAGTAATTCGACTCTACACAGCGGTAATTTTAGCATTGCAGGGCAACAAGGCTCTGGCTCCTGAATTGTCCCTTCATCCATTTAATCTTACCATTCATCATCATCATCATCATTATTATTATTATTATTACTATTGAATTGATCACTGCACCCGATACACAAGTGATGAATGAATACTGGTGTAACTCTTTATGCTGATACAAGTTATTAAATTTTTATCCATTTCAACACACCCGTTGAACAGTCGACCCTGACATGGGCATCCTCATAAAAAAATAAAAATTAATCATATTCCATCGATTATCAAAATTCAAACTTCTATTTCTTTCTATGTGCTACATAGTGTGGAGTAGAATAGCACCTCCCTTAACTTAACCCTCGTTGTCAACAGGGAAACTCCAACAAGCTTACTCGGGTAAACATGGCAGTCTAGACGCCTGCATGCTGTGACTTGAAAAGCCTTCACAGAATGTCTACTCTCTTTTTTAATGATCCTTTCGCTTCATTGAACGCGTGAAGTAACGACGTCACAGTCCACTTGACACACAGGTACGAAAATGTCAGGGAGGCAATTTCGTTCCATGTGCGTTTCATTTATTGAGAGAATGTAGTGTGGGGAAAATATATAGTGCAAATGTAATTGATACGTAGAACTGGAACTGAGGAACTAACCTTTTTCTTATTTTAAACTTAGTTAAGTCTTTTTTCTACATCGACTGTTAGTTTTACGATGAGCATGAACAGCCCAGTAGCTAGATATTTTGGATCCCTATAGGCAGGATTGTACTTTGCCCCCCTCCCCCCCTTTCCTGAGCTACTAAGCAAACACCGACATTTTATGGGTGTCATTCGATATTTTCTTCTCTTATGTTTGTCACATCTGCAAATTTTGAAGTAAGGAAACAAAGAAAAACTCATTTAAAAATAATATAGGTTATATTTAAAGGTTCGTAATTTGCATTTGTGATTTAAAAAAAAACTAAACATATTTACGAATATTTCAGTTATGTCAGTGTCTGTAAAACATCTTTAAAAGCGTACTATTACTTTGGGAAACAAAATTCCAGCACTGAGTTGTTGCCAGAATGTAAACCTACAAGTAAAAGAAGAAGAGAAGATTAAGAATACTTACTAAAAAAAAATAACACAGTGTGCAGCATGTTCTTAGTAGATTCAACTGTATTTGAAAAACATAAACTATGTGTTACACATTATTCTAAACAAAATTAACAAAATATACACTCGTACAAAACCCGACTGATATCTCAGAAATAAAATAATTAGATTTTAACAAACCCTATAGCGCTACAGCCCAATATTGGGCCCTGGCTTATCTACCGACTGCTGGCCTCCCTCCCACGCGGGCCACCAGGCTGGCGTGGAGATCTGCAGCCAGACTAAGGGGACGAGTGGTCGGCCCGACCAACCCCCCAGCCGTTGTAGGACTTCGCGACCGGATTACGCTCACTCACTCAGAGCTCCCCAATTTCCTCACGATGGTGGGTATATCACATATATAGGGTCTGCCAATTTGAACGTCAGACCTTTAAAATTAGATAGAATGAAAACTACAAGTGATAATGACATATATATATATATATATATATATATATATATATATATATATATATATATATATTATTTTGAAGAGCAAACAATGGCATTATGTTTTTGGACATTATGTCATTCAAATGTCCTCCTCTGCTTAGGTGGGTGGAATGGATTTTGAATCTCCAATTTTCCAGCACGTCTGCACACATATTGAGCGGTATAACCTCAATGGTCACGAACTGTGCGTGGCTTAGTCTCATAGACCTGAGATTTGACATAACCCCATAGAAAATTATTCAGGGGGGTTAGGTCACATGATCTTGGTGACCAGTCCACGTCACCCTTTCTGGACAGAACTCGTCCGGGGAACTTTTCCTGCAATAATTCCATGCTTTGGCGAGCTGTGTGGCAAGTTGCACCGTCCTGTTGGAAAAAGACATTGCTGATGTCAAGATTTGCCAGTTTAGGCCACAAAAGCTGCACCACAATATTCCTGTATCGCTCCCCATTGACAGTCACGTGATTTCCATGTTGGTCCTCATAAAAATAAGGCCCGATCACCCCATTGGCCCAAAAACCACACCACACAGTCACTTTCTTAAGATGAAGGGGTACGTCCAGAATCACTTGTGGATTTTCATCTGCCCAAATCCTACAGTTTTGTTTGTTAACGTACCATGAAGAAAAAAATGTGCTTCATCGCAAATGCACGAAATGTCTGTCGAACTGAACACGAATTTTGATAAATTCGAATAATTGATGACTAAAAGTGGTAAACGTTGTAAGTGCCAAAAGCGAAAGTGTTGGGAAATCGCATAGTTCCGCATATCAGCCCGTAAGAACGTTCACACTAGTGACCACTTTACACGCCCTTTGAACTACTTAGAGGGCTACCATCAACTTTTCACGTTTACCACATTATAAAGCATGGCACATTTCACAGTTTAACGTGGAAAACGGTGTTTGAATTATTGTGGCACTTACAGCGTTTACCAATTTTAGTCTTCAATTTCTATGCGTTGTTGCATTGTGTATCTCTCCATGATAACTTGCCACAGACTACTGCACAAAGATGTCACAGTTCCATCAGTGTTGCCATAACACTCTTTCAAAGTTCTGACGTTCAAATTGGTAGACCCTTATATTCCTTTTCCCCTAACCTCTGCCAAGTGTAAAAAAAAATCCAAATGTTATGTAGTGCGTACAGCTTATGGCTTGCACATGAAATAATAAATATAAATCTAAATTTCTCTGGGGGACTTTTTCTCCTATATCCGCTTCCTTTCGCTACTGTGGTCCTCTCGACGGCACACTGTTGGTAGTATTCAATTTTGGTTGTTTCTGTTTATTAGTAAGGTGAAAAATTTTAATTTATGTGTGTTTCTTTTGTATTTATTAATTCTATGAAGATACTATATTAAACTAGGATTAGATACTAGGGTGTATCGAAAAAAACTTTTTTTCGAAATGTTAAGGTGGCTAGTGCGGAAAAGTGGCCGTTTGTGACGAAAAACACGTCTGATTTTTTTCAGATTTTTTGGAGGTCGTTTAGGTGGCGCGCATCGACCTTGAAGTTTTGATAGTGATTTGGTTATGCAACACGCACAACAATTTCACAAAAATGTCATTATTTGGCTATTTCATGTGTTTGTTTCTGCATTATGGTCGTTTATTGTTTTGTTTATGGCAAATATGTTACATTCGTGCCTTAGGGGTGGTTTCCTATGCTGTTTAGTTGCAATGTATGTAAAGTGACGATATCAAAGGTGAATAAATATTGTCCTGGTTAAATACAAAATCAAAAGTTGAATAAATATTGATTTTGTTAAACACGGCATCAATATTTTTCTTCTTACAATTTACATATGCTTTTGGTTTCTGTTTGTGATTTATACTTTTGCCATTTCTTCCGTTTGCCATTTTTATTTAGCCATTTTTTTCGTTGTCATTTTTACCTTTGCCATTTTTACCTTCTTGGGACACACTAAAAGAAAGGATTGTGGGAAACAATATTATACCGAAGCAAACAGTTTAATCCATAAAAAGTTATAAGAATCGTAAAAATTTATTTAGTTAGAACACATTCAAAACAAGGAAATGTGCTTCTTTTTTACAATGAGTGTCACTTCATCACTTTTATTTAACCATCATTCACCATCATCGCTACGATTTAACCAGAGTAACAGAAAAAGCGACGAAAACAAGAAAAATAAATAGGAAATAAAAGATTCAAGTCAATAAGTGTGCAAAAAAATGATAATTAATAACTAGTTCGTCTTCACTGCCATTTTTTGGGTGCGTTTTTAATTTTATGGTGACTTTTTCATTTTTGATGCTTGCAAATTTTTATAAGTTTTTAGTGCCTGGGGATTAATGACGTCCTACAAAAGTTTTATATAATGCTAACCAGTCTATTTTTATTCATATGAGAAGACCGAAATGCCACCACCCTGGTATTATAGGTATTATTAAACATATTTATTATGTTTTGTATTTTGTCACTTTCACGTATATTTATAAGTAGCAAACTAATTCCGTTACTAACCGGTTAAAAAGGCATTACAAAATGGTTGAAATGCTTTTATTATGTTTAAGTTTGTGTTTACTTAGTTTTTCTTATGTAAATCAATTATATTTCATGCAAATGGTCATCTTGCATTCTTGTTTTATTTTTATTGCGCATATGTTGTTACTGTTATACATCTGTTAATGATCTCTTGAAAGAGAGAGAAAGAGAGATTATCCTTAGTAAAGTATATTTGAAGTCAAAACTAATTGCTTATCCTTATTGTTAAAACAAAAGCTCCCCCCGGAAATTTTTGATGAGAGGATTTACGTATTTGGGCAAGATTGTTGGGGGGATCCCCCTTGTCTCACCCCAGGATTTCGAGCCCTGAGATGGAGGGAGGTGACGAAAGAGAGAGAATGAATGAGAGACAGAATTCAAAGTGAGAGAAAGTGGTAAAAAGGAAGAGAAATATAACAAGGGATGGACACAAATAAGATAAGAAAGAGGGAATAGATAGAGAGAGAGAGAGAGAGAGAGAGAGAGAGAGAGAGAGAGAGAGAGAGAGAGAGAGAGAGAGGAAGGGGAGGAGCAATTTGACACCTACACATTTCGACTTTTATTCACTTCATTACGAGCATTTGCTTCTGATGCAACGAACAAAGCTGTTCTTATAACGAAGGTTGGGAGTTAATTTTAAACTCTTGGCCTTACGAGATTAGAAACAGGAGACTTGCGAATATTAGCCCCCTTTGTCTCTCAGACTGAATGACATCTCGCCCCTGATAGTACGCCCCTTAAGAATTTGGGTCAAAGTCTTTAACTTAAAATATTCCCCCCGAGCACCTCGCTAATAGGCACAGTAACCTTTTTGTCGTCCTCGTGTGATTTCTTTGTTACAGGACCTGGCTCTCCTGCCGGGAGAAAGTATGTGTCCATCGCTTACCTGTGTCTTATTTTAAACATAGTTCTTGGAAGTAAGTGATTCTTGGAAATTAAGATATAGAGATTGGAGGAGCGATGTGGTATCCCACCAGGTGCAATTTTAAAATGAATATGTGCAACATAAATAAACATGAAATCTATTACTCGCGATAGAAATAAACACACTATGCACGCAAACAATGGAATAAAAGCGAAATCAAAAGTTAACACTAAGTAGGCCTACTATAAAAAATATTGATAACATTATTTTACAACGAAAGGAAATGTTCGAGCAATAACTTTCCACATTATTGGAAATTAATAATTCAAAGTTTAGCACAAATACAGTACATTAATCGGGACTAGATTTACTGTACACTTAAATAAATCCCACCGGAATTCGAATCCGGGACAAAGATTTCCCATGTTTGTGTCAGTTTCGCCTAATAAAATTAATTCTCAAGCTTACCTCTTTCTGCAATACAAGTAAGTTAGAACTAACTATTTCTACGTTACACTAAGACAAACGCACACACACGCACGCACCCCCCCCCCACACACACATACCATCACACACACATATACACACACAAAATCATGAAAATCTAGTGATGGAATATTTTCCGAGAGATTATTTTAGAAAATATGTTATTATTATTATTATTATTATCATCATCATCACCTTCTATTCGTTCTACCTTCCATCTCGCTATCAAAGAGTCACCATGGTGAACAGTATGTCACCGCCCTTACAATTATAGCATATAACTTAGATTTGGACGACTAATGCAGTAGTTATGTGTGAACATGGTTACAAGCAGTAAAATCATCTCATGAAACGTCGCACAAAATAACGAAAGACTTGGTACACTTTCTAAATAAGAAATAAATTCCGCAACTCCAGATTGCAAACTCAACCGAACAATTCAAACTTGAAGAAACAGCAGCCCTTGATGTTGCTGACCACACCTTTGTTCCAGCCATGCCCAAGATATTGAAGGGGCAATGGCCTTTGCGAACAATCAATCAGCAATTAAGCACAAGCGCATTCCGTTCTATGCTTACAAGTGGAAAATGATCAAATACCCGCTGCAGTTTCTGCACTTTGATCATGGCACTACCAAGCTCTTTGGCTATTTATGCAAAGGTTGTAAGGAGTGACGACGTATTGCAATATTAGGAACTGTAATTGCGTAAGAGCTCTAGCGTGTGCGTGTTTCCAAGGGGAATGGTGACGATAACAATTAATTTCAGGGTTAAGAGCCATTCTTACTATGGAATTTGTATGAACAAACATGTGGGCGTGTACAAAAATTTCGCAAGTGTTCTTGTGCATTATGAAAACCTCATGTTTGAAAAGAAATTCCAGGCAAGAAATATTTTAGGAGCTGAAATATGAGTGCTCCTAGAAGCAGAAAATTTGTGTGAGGAATAAAGAAATGTTTTTAGAAATAGGATTTGTGTGAGCAAAAGAAATATGTTTCTAGAAGCAGAGGATTTGTATGATTGATTGATTGATTTGGTGTTTTAAAGTCCACTTTATGCACAGTAAGACTAATTGGGACTGGACCTACAGTTTATAGTGGAATCCGAATCAGTATGTGCTTATACCGGTTATCGAACCCGGGACCCCTTGATTACAAGGCGACGACGCTACCACTCCGCCATCGGGGAGGCCCTAAGATTCGTATGAGCTGAAGTAAAAATGTTTCTAGATGTATGGGATGTATGGGTTGAAAAATATTTTTAGAAACATAAGTTTTTAAGAGCTGAAACAAACACACGTGTGCTTATGCAGATCTCGAAGCAAAATTTTGTAGCGGAAGTAGCGCCTTTTGGTTCACATTATCTTCTCCAATAACTTTGTCAGTTTATTAGGAAAAATGTATTTTTATGCAGTGCATGGGTTAAATTCTTGTTCTGGATAGGAGGCTGTCATACATTTCTGCATGCTAAGAACATATACAGGGTGGCCCAAAAAGGTAACCGAAACATAATAAAATGGTTCTAAATTTCCTTATGTCTCGTATCTCCATGACGTCTACATCGCATAGCAGAGACTTCCTGAGACGCCTTCAACATTGGAATTCTACACGCCTGTGGCCTTCAGAGAGCAACTCCATTTACCATCGCCTCTCAGTTCGTGGAGTCAACAATTTCAGTTTTCACCCGGCATACATAAACCCGGCGAGTGCGTCGCATTACCTCCTCGAACTCAGGACTGCACTGTGACAGTTGGCCGATGGGATTTGTGCTAGCCACCAGAGCACACCTTCAGTTTTCTCCCATTTCTACATTCCAGCTCAAAGTGATGCACTTTTCCCGTCATGTGTCCCAGCCTACAAGTTTCAAGTGGCCAGAAGAAAACATGACACCTTACCCCATCTTCAGTATCCTTCGATTTGTTTATCATTCAGACGCCCGTACGCAGCAAGACCAGCTTTACTTTCATGTACGGTCCCCACCACAAGTGTGTACAATAGATTTGGTGGTTTATTAATGGTTTGTTCCAGGATTCGGCCAGGGAAGCTAGGGGAATTTATGAGCCAAGAGCTCGATTTAATATTATTTGGTTTTGTTTACCCGTTGCAGTTACTAATGATTAGATATTAATTTTTAAACTCTGCAGATAAGGGAAACAAACATAGATTTTAATATGTTTAATTAATAAAGATATAAATTTAATATATTTACACAAGAAAAAGGATACATTTGTTATATATGATTGGCATTTATCGCCACACACGATTGTACATTTATAACACAATATTGTCCCGGGTTCGAACTTTTATGCACACACTCTACTGTGTAAGTTACTCTATTCCAAGTCTCGTCACGCATTTTGGAGGATAATGTTTTTTTTCGAGCCTAGTCGCACACTGTTTTTTTTTTTCAAACTATTTCACCAAAACTGTAGCTTTTTGTTGATCATGTGTCCCCCTGGCCCAATGAAATTGTTTGGCGTTGTTTTTACCAAACTGTGAGAACAGCATCTTTTGGTTATTCCCTGGATTCTATAGTTTCTGCCATATGTTATATAAATTAGTTCGGCGACGATGGACTGTGTCCAGTCGAAGGGATACAGGGCTGGCTCATTTGTCACTTCTCCCATTCCTTCGTCCTGGTCCCTTCTTGGCTGGGGAAGGAAGGAACGTAGCCCACACAGGAAGAAACATAGTCCCCAACTTTCCGAAGGAAAGTATTCTCAATTTGCAGCAACATAGAATTGCCATATATTTCCGTTCCCCCGGGGAAAAATTTCTGAACTTGTGAAGAAATTTTTTATTATTTGTTTTTTATTAGTGAAATATTTTGTATATGATGAGTTGAAATTGTTTTTTATTTGTGGAATATTTTGTATATAATTATATTAAATTTTGTTTATTTATTTGGTGACTATTTTGTATATAGTTTAGCTGGATTTTTGGTTAATTAAGTTTTGTAATATTATGATATATTTTTTTTTATTAGGTTAGGTAAATTTAATTTAATAAGGTTGAAGGGTATATTTGTTTTTTTGGTTAACAAGGATTAATAACTGCTGATGTTTTTGCACGTTGTTGGGATGGGAAGGAAAGAAGGATGGGTTATTTTTTTTTATATTTGGAATGCGAAACGACACTGGGTTTGGATTTTATAAAGTTTTGGTGTTTTTAGGTGTTTATAGAGGAAACTATTTTTTTGTTATTTTGAGTTTATGGGGAATTTTTGGAAGTTTTTTTACAAATTACACTACGGTATGTTGATTAATTGGATGTGTGGGTAAGGGATATGTGATTTTTTTTGCACTATTGATGAGAGTTTATTTTTTTGGCGAAATGTTTAGATTGTTTTTGATGAAATGTTTTATTATTATTATTTTATTTAATATTTGTTTAGTGTTTAATTATATTGTTATTTAATGTTAATAATTGTTTATTTTAAATATTTTATTATTATGTATTACGAATATATTTGTTTTTATTTATTTTATTTTTTCAAAAATTGCAGGATATATATATTTTATTTTTACTATTTATATATAGAGAGATAATGTTATTATATGTATTATGATTATATTTAGTAGAGAATTATCTATTTGAATATATTTATTGAAAATTAAAATATGAATGATATGACTATATCAAGTATATTAATAATATGATAATGGTGAATTTTATTAGCAATATATTATATTTTTTTTATTTTATAAATGGTTATTTTGGAATTTGAAAAGTATATGAATAAATGTTGAATAAAAGAAGTAATTATTTGACTATAATGATGATAAATTAGATAGATTTTTATAATTTATTTTTATGATATTTTATATAGGTAAATATAAAAAAAAGATTAATAAAATACACTAATAAGCAAATGAAATTTCAATTTTATTTAATATTAGTAAATTTTAAGTATAATATATGGGATATTTGAATATTATTAAAATGAAATTAAAATATTTTGAATTTGATTATTTTATGAATATAAGAATATAGACAGCTGTTGATTTTTATATATATTTATTTATAATTGAAAATAAACAAATTTTTATTTAGGTTTTATTTTTGAAACTATTAGATAATATATTTATTTTGAAATTGATTAGAATTATGATATTGAATATAATAAATAGACAAGAGTTTAAGATGTTATTTTTTATGAGTTAAAAGTTGATATAATATTTATATTTTTAAGATATAATTTATTAATAGATTTTTTTATTTGTTAATTAGATTTTTATATGATTTTGCACGAAAATAGAATGAAATACCAAACTATGATAGTATGTAAATATTTTATGTTTTTTAAAAATATCAATGTAAAATAAATTGACAAAAAAATAAATATATTACAATAGTATAATTTTATATTGGTTTATCAATATATTAATATAATTAGTTTATTTTTATTTAATATATTTGCAATTATTATATTTATATATATATTTTTTTATAATAAACAAATAATATATATAAAAAAAATTTGGTTTTTGTAAATTATTGTAACTATTAATATTTTTTTTAAATTAATTTATTTTAGTATATATTTAATTTTTTATTTTTATTGTTAATTTAAAATTATTAAACTATTATTAAAAAATGCTAATAGAATAAATATATATTACTATATATATAAAATATTTTAAATATTATAATTGTTGTTTAATATTTGTATTAAAACAATTGTAATTTTTTTTAAACAACAATCCAAAATTCAAATCCCTGTTCGGGCGCCATATACAATAAATTTAATAATTTATTAACAGTTTGTTCCAAAATTCGGCCAAAAAAACTAAAAAAATTTATAAGCCAAAAGCTCAATTTAATATTATTTGGTTTTGTTTACCCGTTGCAATTACTAATAATTAAATATTAATTTTTAAACTCTGCAAATTTAAAAAACAAACAGATTTTAATATACATATTTAATTAATAAAAATATAAATTTAATATATTTACACAAAAAAATACATTTGTTATATATAATTGGCATTTATCGCCACACACAATTGTACATTTATAACACAAAATTGTCCCAAATTCAAACTTTTATACACACACTCTACTATATAAATTACTCTATTCCAAATCTCGTCACACATTTTAAAAAATAATGTTTTTTTTCGAGCCTAGTCGCACACTGTTTTTTTTTTTCAAACTATTTCACCAAAACTGTAGCTTTTTGTTGATCATATATCCCCCTGGCCTAATAAAATTGTTTGGCGTTGTTTTTACCAATCTGTAAAAACAGCATCTTTTGGTTATTCCCTAAATTCTATAGTTTCTGCCATATATTATATAAATTAATTCGGCGACAATGGACTGTGTCCAGTCGAAAAAATACAAAACTGGCTCATTTCTCACTTCTCCCATTCCTTCGTCCTAGTCCCTTCTTGGCTAAAAAAACAAAAAAACATAGCCCACACAAAAAAAAAACATAGTACCCAACTTTCCAAAAAAAAATATTCTCAATTTGCAGCAACATAAAATTGCCATATGTGTTACCATCTTCGAGTGCAGGCATATGCAACCCGCCAAGCACACCTACTTTAGCTGTTATATCTACAGCATTGCAGACTTTACGAGACTAGGTTCCCTAGTCCGGTGAACAGCATTCTCCCCTGGATGAAATTCTACAGTACAGTTAGCAGCACAAATTAATCCAACTGTTTCTTCCTTCTGTTCACCCACCGATCTTCAAGATTTACACCCCCCACCCATCATCAAACGTCCCTCACCCAGAATTTTACATCCAGTGGTACAATCATGAACACTTCTTGTTCCTTAAGCTACAAAAGGACCGATATTCTCAAGTTATGATTGGGATGTAAATTCTGACACCCTCGTTCCGGTTTTCGCAGTTGCAAACACTTTTGCACGGTCCATGGAATGCAGTGGATACTACACGCAAGTGCTTTCGCGTGTCTTCAGAACATTCTGGACCTTACATAGGAACTTTTACGCCGTACAGCAAGGACTGTAGGATTTTATTGTTTTACTAACCAAGATATATACACATATAATGGACATTTGATTTTAATATTCCGCTCATTATGTATTTGTAGTGGACTAAGTTTTTTTTTTTTTACTTATCACGTGTGTATTCAAATATCTACTCATATTTAATGGACGGTGTTGGACAATTTGGTATTTTAATACGTAATGCAGTATAGCATTATTCACTATAATATGATATATTTTCAACAATCTTCTTTTCTCTCATTTTTATTGGAAGATGGTACTTATATCTATACATATATTATTCTCTCAGAGAGATTCAATGGACGGAGAAACTTGCGTATGCTTCGATACAATATATATTCACCAGGATCCTCTTATATTAGTGCAAATTGCCTTGCAATTTATTGTGTCGTGAGCTGTTGCTACCTTTTTTGGCCCTCCTTGTATATTGAAAGCAATTCAACCAACGTCCGTGGTGAAATGGTTGACGCGACCCGCTACTAAGCCAATTATTTCACGTTCGAACCCTGGCAAAGGCATCAATTTCATCTTATCTTCCTTCAGCAGCCACAGAGACCGTGGTTATTGAATGTCCGACTCATAATTTTGCTCCCTAGTACGAATATCAGCTAGAGCAGTGTTTCTCAAACACCGGTACGCTGACCGACCCGGTCCAGTGCCCTGACATCAGTCATGCAGGGCCACGAGAGGTTCCCCTGAAATTTATCATTTTAGTTTGAGCAGCAATTTTCACAAACAATTTTTTTTTGTGGAAATATCCTGATTAATTGGATTTTTTTTGGTGTTCAAAAATAAACATGATAATGAAAATCAGTAGGCTACGTATCAAATTAATTTAATGACGCTGGTCTGGGGAAAACTTCAAGATTTCTTTAGATTCAGTAGTTTTTTTCAACTAATTTAAATCTAATTTCATATTTGTTAACAAGCCAAGACACAATAAAACAATTACTCCTCATAATTATGGCATTATTTATTTAATTTCAAAGATACATATTAATGTATAAAGTTAAACAATAGATTTTTTTCCAATAAAATTGTTGATATCGAGACATTGGCTTTAAAAATAATAATTTACTGGGCTGCAGTCACAGGAAGGTTTTGGTTTGAGTTGGTGTTTTAAGTCCACTTTATGCACAGTAAGGCTAATCGGGACTGGACCTACGGTTTAAAGTGGGATCCGAACCACTGTGCCATGTGCCTCCACCGGGTATCGAACCCGGGACCCCTTGACTACAAGGCGACGACGCTACCACTGCGCCATCGGGGAGGCCCGTCACAGGAAGGTTGAGAAGCACTGGACCAGAGCGTTTTCTTTGTATTTAAGTCCATTGTATCCTATAATAACAGTATTTCCTAATTGTATCAAAAAGTAACTTAAAAATAACCAAAATACAATGTGTAACAATACGAGAGCATTACTTGAGTGAGCCTCGCCGATGGCGCAGTGGTAGCGTCGTCGCCTTGTAAACAAGGGGTCCCGGGTTCGATACCCGGTGGAGGCACATAGTGGCTCGGATCCCACTTTAAACTGTAGTGTAGTCCCGATTGACCTTACTGTGCATAAAGTGGACTTAAAACAGCAACTCAAGAACTCATTACTTGAGTGTTGAGTATCGATTCATGATATTATAGCATATTCATAGTAATGATAATAATAATAAACTTAAAAGTGGTCAAATTAAATAAATGCTTCAAACGTAGTACTAAATCAGTTTTACTATTGCGTTCAAAGAAAAACGACAACGCTGAAAGCGATTGCGTAACTTCCGGTATATAATTCACAGAAACCATAATTGCGCATTGGCTATACATATAAGTGCAAGTCAAGAAGAAGTGTGCGAAGAATTTTGCACACATAAATTGAGGAGTTTCCAGACACCAAAATGCGTATCCATTCCTTTTAATTTTGAGGAGACAGAAAACAAATGAATCACGGAAAAGAGTCACTAGCGACCAGTAGCGTACGCAGGATTTCATCAAGGGGGGTGTTATTTCGAAAACTTTCTACAAATTCACATTACCATTGTTTTATTATACTTTAATTAATTAATTAATAATATTTATAATTAATTAATTATTTTAATTACTACTAATGCAGCTGCTGTTACTACTTATATCACTACTATTATTAAGTAGTAGAGATGTACATAAATATATTTATGAAAGCAATAGAACAAAATTACTTTTTTTTTTGTTTCTATGTTACGAAATAATTGTCTAGTCAACGGTTATTTGTATATAATAGGTGAGACATTTTAAGTGTGAAGAAAATCCATAAAAACAAGCAAATATATTAAATTTACTGAAATAATCTAAATATGAAACTCATCCAAGGAGCCGCGGTGGTCTAGTCTGACAGGAGATCCGGGTTCGATTCCCGGAATTGGTTAGAATTTATCCAGCTTTGTATCCGCACCCAGCCTCATATCAATAGCAACCCTGGGGGATAAAGGCTGCCGGAGCATGGTGCTGATCACATCACGTGCAAAATGGCCGAGATCGAGAATGTGTAGGGCCCACCGCACCACTACGTGTGCCTTCATGGCACGGTGCTATATGCACGGGGAAATTTACATTTATGGATCTAGCCCAGGATGATGATGAGGCGCGAGAATACATGTTGCTAAATTCCACTGAGTCTATGTTTTCGTTCAAAAGTAATTTTATAGACATTCCAACACATTTATCACTTCTAGGTGATTCACAAAGCACTTCTTCAACAGTATTTAATGATGTGGATGTAGACTCAGCATCACTTGAGAGTTCACAAGGGGATGTGAAATCAGTACCGGGAAGAAAGTTTTACAATAAGGTCGGCACACTGCGACGAAGCAAGGAATTTTCACAATTCTCGCGAGAGTCACTGCGCGACTTTTTGCAAGAAAATTCCAAATTGAACTTTGCGCCCCCTTACATTGTGTTTGGAATGTTGTGTTTTTATTCATGCTGCATGGGAATAATAATTCAAATTATTATTATTATTATTATTATTATTATTATTATTATTATTATTATTATTATTATTATTATTATTACTGTCGCAGATCTTTGACTGTAATAAATTAGCCATTTTTAATTTTTATCTACAGCATTTTCCATAATTTTTCAAAAGCTCAAGGGGGGGGGTTAAACCCGGCAAACCCCCCCCCCTTGCGTACGCCACTGCTAGCGACCTTTCTAACCTCTGGCTGTAAGCTCCGTCGGCTGTGGAATTTTCTTGGAAACGCAGCCAGCATCGTTCTAACCTTGCCATTTCGCCGTCGCATGATAACCAAGTGAAATAGAGTATGTGCGTGCATGGAGAATGGTCACTACAGTAAACCGAGACATTGAAAATTAGTTACGTAAAGCTGAAGTGCTGCCGCCATGCCAGGTATGACACGTCAGACATTCCAACTATGTGAAACTGGTATTTCAGTTGAATTCAGCGTTGTTTTGTGAGGATGGTAATGAGATTAGACACTGAAGAAGATACTGAACTTAATAGTAGTTTTTTTCTCTTTTCTTACAACCAGAGAACATTTTTCGGGGATAGTTGGTCACTTTTTGAAGATTTTTAATACATTTTAATGTTTTTTGAAGGTTCTTAACTGCCTTTTGTTCCTCCATGGTCGTTTATTATATTTGTCGTGTAAGGCTCTTCCGAAATAGTTCATATGAAAACATTGCCGTATATAAGGGGAGGGTTTAACAGTCCCAAATCCCTCCCTTTGTTTGAGTACACATTTTGCATTAATTGAATCATCAAAACGGTTAATTATTTCGTTACATTGCTTGGAAGGATTTTGTAAAAATATTTATGGCGTATATAGAACGAAAAGTCACACATTATTTAAATAATGTTACTTTCTTCACAACCCAAGCATGTTTCAGAATTTGTCACGGAAAATATACACTGCAATTGCCAGTAAATACATGTAGTCTCAAAAAGTGAAATTTCAGACATATTTTCAAAATTTCAAAATGGAAATATGAATGTGCTCCATTCCTCAAAATTGTCTTGAAGTTTTCAAATACTTTCACAAGTGCGTGACTCGTTTGATTTTTATGAAAAGATTGAAGCTTACACTCTAATATCTAAAGTGACTTTATAGGTATCTTTTTGGAAATTTAGTCACTTTATAGGTCTTATACGTACAGTCTTAGAAAAAAATACCTGGGCCACGGGACGTAGAATTTCGTAACGTCTTAAAGCCTGTTGTTTATGCAACCCAAATAACAAAATATTCGCTTAAGTTTGCCTGGTGATTCTGAGTTCTCGGGAAGGATTGAGCTTTGATAGCATGAGTCACATGACTCGTGCCCCAGCCACAGCAAACAGCTGGGTGCTACGATGCCTCCAGAAGAAAATTTCAGGAACTGGTTTCTTGACAAGACCTACTCGTAAAGAAATACTATTCTTTCAAGTGATATTAGAGTCATTGTCAAGAGGTTCGCTGAAATGATGGTTCTCATCACAGACCACACGCCACACGTTAATTGTTTAAGTCCAGTTCATGCACTGGACCTACAGATTAAAATGGGATCCGAACCAAATGCCTCTCTATTTGGTATTGAATTCGGAAGCCTTTCATTACATGGCGAAGACGTTACCACTACGACATCAGAGAGGCAATGGAACCCCTTGAGAAAGAGATAAGCGAAAATTGCTACGTGACAAACCATATTTGCCCGTAAATTTTAAAAATAAGACAATATTTTGTACTGACAGTTTCGAACCGTGGGAGAGGCATATATTTTTTTGTACCATCGTCCATTTCACGAGTTTATAACTCTTCCTCACCGACACGAGTAACGCGAGTGGTAGAAGAAAAGCGAAGTAAAATTACTGAAACAGAAATAAAAGAAAAAGGGAAATAAATTTTATTCATAATATTCTGCAGTCACTTGAGTTGCATTCACGGGATGCTATCTTTAAAGAAAGCCGTGGTCTCTTCCTTGTCTTTTTTGCTTTCTTTGTGCTCTTGCTTCCCCCGTCACCATTGGTCTAAAACTAATTAATGCGACGTCAATTAAACAATCCCAACAACGAAACAATGCACAATCAACTGCACAAAACAACATTCCAAATGTTTTCGAATCGGAAAACAATTGAGATGCTGTAAAATGACTTAAGATGCAGTAATAAAGTGGGAATTCGGTACCGTATAGAATTAAATCGGTAGAGATGTTCGATTTGATTGGATGTTTGTTATTTAGATTTGCTATTCTTTCACTTTTGGCAAATAGCGACGATGAAGATGAGTGATGCTATGATGAAATTGATGAAGGGACACTTACCAAGGACACCCACGCCCAAGTCGAGATTCTAACCAGGGACCCATCGTAGCGCACTGTGCTAACCACTCCTCCATGGAGTGGACATTATAGCATATTTTGTGTGCTCAATTGGGATCAATCAATGGAATGAATAGGCATATTATATGATTAATAAATTCATATCATAATACCACGTCATATTATTCGGCACGAAGTAACATCAGAGACATTCAATCTTGCATTTTTGCCTTTCAACTAATTCTTTGAATTCAGGTTAATCACATCAATAAGATAAATTATGAAGAAAATGATAGTGAATGTGGGATATTGACAGTTATTACGAATTACCTGACAGAAACAACATTAAGCAGGCTCGGTGGTCAAGCTCATTAAGTGATTGACATTCGATATCGTCGCCAAAGTTCCCGGGTTTGAGTACCGTCCTTGTCGGGGGTGTTTGACTATTTCGTCATCAATTTCATGTAATGGTCACTCGTCCTTATCGTCGCGATCATCGAACAGGGAATAAAAATTATAAAAATAAATACGATGGAAGAGTACTTATTTCATCTCTCACGAAATCTCCTAAAAAACCGGAATATATAAAATACATGTATATTCATTCACATACATTTTCGATTTCTATATTTAACTAATCGAGACCGAGAACGGAAGAGCAATTTTCAGTTCGACAAACCGAGAGACGGAGAAACTGTCAAGTCTCGTTTCTTCTTGGCATCTCCGTAATCGAGTTGTTCTGTTTGTCATTGGCTTTGTATTGGCAATTATTGTCATAATTCTTCCCCTGCAGGTAAACCATAACGATGAATTATGATGAAATGAAGCAGATAAAAGGGCAATAACAAGAAAGTCATGCCTGTTCGGGACTCCAACCCAGAACCTTATGTAACGAGATTTGAAATTCTGGAGAAGGCGTCCGTGTTTCGCTTGGTTTTCTCTTTCCTCTACTTCTCTTATATTATCATACATGTATAATAAAAATGGATCTGATACGATATGTTGCGATTCATAATTGTGCTGGTTAGATGCTACAGATGTGAACTCCAAACTGCAATATATTATTCCCTTGTTTCGTATGTGGTTGAACATGAAATTTTCTTACACTGTGACAATTTCTTTCTTAGTTTTGGTTTGGTGCACAGATATGCTAATCTGGACTCGACCTTCAGTTTAAAGTGGGATACTAACCACTATGTGCATCCACCGTGTATCAAACCCGAGATCCACTGATTACAAGGCGACGACGTTATCACTACGCCATCGAGGAGGCCCCATGACAAAATGTTATTCACTCGATCTCTACCATAATTTATTTCAGCATTTACATTTTCGATTTCTTCTTCTTTTTCCTTTTGTTAACTACTCTTATACAACTCTTTTTGCGTCTTCGAATTTCTTCTTGTTTCAGGAAAAAATAATACATGCAGGCTGTATAAAAATCCCCCGTTCAAATAGATAAAACGTTCACTCTCGAGAACTAATTTACATGTTTATCACTAACGTAACCATTAGGAAGGAAACTATTGAAATGTTAACTGATATAACTGCAGATGAAACAATACTTACAGCCACTAACGAAATATCTATTCTTGTGTAGCCTCACAGACAACAAGTATATGGTGAGTCATTCACTCTTGCTGACTACGGGCGAAGGTCACTGAACTAAAGGGTGGTGGCAAGCAAGCAGGCTTCTGCTCTACCAAAGACGAGGTCACGTGTTCCAGTTATCAATGGCGTACGAAATAAGGAGGAACACAGCTATCTGCCGTATGTTTTGGTCCCGTCATTGCACTTTATCGTCGTGGCCTTGAAGTTCCCTCAGGGCACTCCTACGTAAAGGCTTCTCAGCTAGAAGGATATCTTCCCCATTGAGTGGAGGAAAAGTGGGTGCGTATAGAGGTCCTTCAACTTTCGTATTCTTTTTCATTTCAGAACCCGTGCTGTATCGTCGACTTAATCCAATCTATCCGATGTAGGTTTTAGGTTCTGTTTCTGTTCGGTTATTTCACGTTGTCTTCCTGCTTATGTTATTCGCGACGAAGGTTCTGGATTCGATAATCTGGACAATAACGGGATTGTGTTAGTTGCTTGATTTGGTGTCTTAAGTCCACTTTATGTCCTGTTAGGCTAATCGTGAATGGACCTATAATTTAAAGGGGGATCCGAACCACTATGTTCCTCCACCGAGTATCGAACCCGGGATCCCTTAATTACAAGGCGCCCACGATCCCACTGCGCCATCGGGGATTGTGTTCGAAACGAATGAATCAAATTTGAGTGATATGATATGCAACCATTGGAAGACTATTGAAAGAAAAGCTATGGGAACCTGCCAGTTTTTCTACTGCAGACAGGAAACCATAAACATGGAAGAGAAGCTTATATTCTATGAAACCTGACGCTATGTGCTCGAATACTGGCTAAATATAATCCATAGAGGCATAGCAACGTTAAACAACCTCTTATATGATACATATAGGTTTAAAAAGGTCAAAATACAAAGATTGTGTGCGCCTCACTGATGGCGTAGTGGTAAGGCCTTGTAATCAAGGGGTCTGGGGTACGATACCAGGTGATCGCACATAGTGGTTCGGATCCCACTTTAAACTGTATGCACTTCAGATTAGTCTATCTGTGCCGGTGACTCAGTCGGTAACGCATCTGACTACCATGCTATAGGTCCCGGGTTCGATTCCCGGCCGGTTCAAGCCCGGGAACTTTTCTAACGTTGGAAGCGGCCCCAGCGCCCACCCAGCATCGAATGACATGGGTACCTGGGGGGAAACCCTGGTGGTAAAGGCGGTCAGGAGCGTGATGCTGATCACATCACCCCCACTCACGAACGAATCAAGAAAGTGTGGGGCGGCGTGATGCTGATCACATCACCCCCACTCACGAACGAATCAAGAAAGTGTGGGGCGTTACCCCCACACCCCCTATACGCCTTCATGGCGTAGCGCCAAGCACAGGTGAGAACTTTACCTTTTTTTTTTTTTTTTTTGCATACAGTGGACTTACAACAAAATTTCAACTTGCGATAAAGATTATGATAAGGTATTAAAGAATTGGGTCTAACACATTTTTTTATTGTTTACCAATGACATTATTAACTAATATTCTTAATTTCAGTTTCAAGATGAAATCGGCTACGAAATAAAAGGAGTGGGTTCATATTTCTGTTACGAAATTCCACTTTTGTAGTAGACCTGTGCCACACTAAGTTGTGACAATAAACAAATCTGAGACACTTTCAAAGTATTAAATTTCTATCTACGTATTTGGGAAAAATCTTTCAATATAATACTTTTTTTGGACGCATCAAATCATAGTATTTAATTCCTGTTTTAGCAGCTTTAAGAAACCTGATTTTTTTTGGGGGGGGGGGTTATAAATGCCCTTTCTGCTCCCGTCAAGTTACGCCTATGACAAACAGGAATTCAAAGTAAAAGACTGTCCCGACTAAATCGGGAGACACGTCTGATAGATTTACAATTGGGAAAATCATAATTAAGCGTGTAGTTGAAAACAACCTATTTTCATATATTGCATGCAGCTCTACTTTTTCTGCAATGTGGATCAAGAACTGGGGACGTGGAGAAGCACAACACTCCACGTAACCAATAGTCACGTGACCCTCTTTGCTTTCCTGTCATGTTGACCTTCGCGTGGAACACATTTCTCGGTGTTAAGACAGGCAAAATCACCCGATCATCGAAGGGTGCAATATGTGTTGCCTACCCTCCTGCATTACTTGCTCCTATTAAAGCCTTATGGGGAAGAACTTTTTTCCATGACTGTACACCCACCCACATATAATATATACATCAACATCCTGTAGTGGTAAAGTCGCCGCCTTGTAATCAAGGGGTCTCTGGTTTGATGTACAGGGTGGTCACAAAGTGGGCGTGCCCCCCCTTTATTTTCGACGCTATGATGGTTATGGTTGAATGCTTGATATGAACACATACCTGTGTCATTGATTAACCACCTCTGGGACTTCTTGGAGGCCCTTCAAAACGTATTGAGTAGAACATCACCGCCCGGCAAAATGTCTTATTCACACTTGCATCGTTAAGTGTGCCAAAATATGGCGTTCATATGAAGCATTCAACCATAACCATCGTAGTGTCGAAAATACAGGGGGGGGGTACGCCCACTTTGTGACCTCCCTGTACTTTGATCTCACTTTAAACTGTAGATCCAGTCCCGGTTGGAATATGTGTGCATAAAGTGGACTTAAAAGTTTTTTTTTCTTTTAATCATCTTCCGAGCACTGCAAATTAGGGATGGCCAAACGGATCCGGATCCGGATCCGGATCCAAAAGTTACGGATCTGGATCCGGATCCGAAAATTCCGGATCCGGATCCGGGTCTGAAAGTTCCGGATCCGGATCCGGGTCTGAAAGTTTCGGATCTGGATCCGGATCCGAAAGTTCCGGATCTGGATCCGGATCCGAGAGTTCCAGATCTGGATCCGGATCCGAGAGTTACGGATCTGGATCCGGATCCGAAAATTCCGGATCCGGATCCGGGTCTGAAAGTTTCGGATCCGGAACCGGGTCCGAAAATTCCGGATTTTTTGGATCCGGATCCGAGAGTTTCGTATCTCAATCCCATTATATTACCACACCTTAAACGGTATTATGATCTTCGATTACACAGAAATTTTTCATTAGTTAGTCCTACAAGAATTTTTTTCAAGTGTTGTTCCTAAAATACTTTGCTACGCATCGGCTGACACACACGTGCACAAAAATAATCTTACTTGTTTAACATAAAATGTCAGAGGTGATTTTGTAAATGCCATTGAAACGAATATGTATTCATTCGAATGTATTGGAAATGGAAACACGCATAAATGTGAGACATTCCATTCCAGAATGAAACCTTTAACACATATAACAAAATAGAAATGTTATACAAAAATTATGCAATTGTTCTACACTTACAGTTTTACAAATTAAAATAAAACATTATAATATATACAGTGTTATATAATTACAAAGTGTAAGACTAACAAGGGAGGTTATCTAAGTGTCCCCCTCCGATTTCCATGAAACTTGGAAGGCGTATAGTGGGGCCCAAAGGAAGAAATACGTGTTTTTTTTTTGTTTCAGCTAAAAAACGGTTTTAGGGGACAAAACCCCCTCAAATGTCAAGATGAGGACAAATTGAAGTGAGGATCTGACCCCTGTGTCCCCCTCCGATTTCCATGATACTTGGCAGGTGTGTGTATAAACGGGCCCAAATGAAGAAATACGTGTTTTTTTTGTTTCGGCTAAAAAACTGTTTTAGGGGACAACCCCCCCCCCTCAAATGTCAATATGAGGACAAATTTAAGTGTGCATTTGACCTATGTGTCCCCCTCCGATTTCCATGATACTTGGCAGGTGTGTGTATAAACGGGCCCAAATGAAGAAATACGTGTTTTTTTTTTGTTTCGGCTAAGAAACTGTTTTAGGGAGCAACCCCCCCCCCTCAGATGTCAATATGAGGACAAATTTAAGTGTGCATTTGACCTATGTGTCCCCCTCCGATTGTAAGCAGATGAAACAATACTTACAGCCACTAACGAAATATCTATTCTTGTGTAGCCTCACAGACAACAAGTATATGGTGAGTCATTCACTCTTGCTGACTACGGGCGAAGGTCACTGAACTAAAGGGTGGTGGCAAGCAAGCAGGCTTCTGCTCTACCAAAGACGAGAATACGTGTTTTTTTTTGTTTGGGCTAAAAATCTGTTCTAGGGGGCAACCTCCCCTGAAATGTCAAGATGAGGACAAATTGAAGTGGGGATCTGACCCCTGTGTGTTCCCTTCCGATTTCCATGAAACGTGTTAGGTGTATAGAGGGGCCCAAAGGAAGAAATACGTGTTTTTTTTGTTTCGGCTAAAAAAACTGTTTTAGGGGGCAAAACCAGCCTCAAATATCAAGATGAGTACAAATTGACGTGTGGATCATCTGACCCCTGTGTCCCCCTCCGATTTCCATGGAATTTGACAGGTGTATAGAGAGGTCCTATGCCCCCTGTTTCTTCCTATGCCATATTTTCGTGGTTTCGGGGTCAGATCCCCACTTTAATTTCTCCTCATCTTGACATTTGAAAGGGGGGGCTATATACACCTGCCAAGTTTCATGGAAATCGGAGGGGGAGACTTAGACCTCCCTTGTAAGTTAATTAATTACAAATCGCGCACATGCGTACACACACTATATATATATATGTGTGTATGTATGTATATTATATATATATACACAGTGCGTCCATTTCGATCTTCAGCCGAGAGATCGGGAGAAGCGTGGCGGGCGGCGCTGGCGGAGATGCCGACATTTGCGGCCTGTAATGCCCGCTTATGTTTATGGACATATGCAGACATGTATATAAATATTGCAAAACGAGCACTAACCTGTGTTATAATTTATCATCTGTAATTCATCCAAGTTCTGCCCTGATTTACACAAAAAATACGCTTTAGAAACGATGTTAAGAGCCACAGATAATAAAACATTTTAATCATAGTTTTGACCAGTAACGTCCTGCTTAAGTTCATATCCTTGAAAGAGTTTTGTGCCGATGGGGATCGTTTGGAGGTTTCGAATGTGCAACACTGTATCAAGATTACGCTGTAGACGAAACCGTTAAAAGTCAATGGTGTTCGTAAGCTTCCTTGCAAGGATCCGGAACCAACCGGATCCGGATTTCGGATCCGCAAATGCACTGTGGATGGGAAAAGGATTGAACTTAAAATCTAATACATGTATAGAAACTGTATTTAAAAAAAAAAATGCAATCGAAAGTACGTCACTGGCTGCAACAGTTGCATAATACGTTCGCTTCTGCAAATGAGGGACTTCCGCTGCAATCTATGCACCCATGTGCCCTACGGTAGGACGATTCACTTTCAGACCCGCCACCAGTTGCTACGTGGCGTTTCCTCGCCCAGCTAAAACGAGACTCGTCTATGGCCTTGGCAGAGGTGCAGAGCAATGAAGCAACGGAAAGCTATATTTTCGTGTGACCTTCATTACCAGTCTCTAACAGGGATATTTACTTCGAGCGTATTGCGAAAAGAATAAACTTCGTTTACGCTGAACATAAGGGCCAGCCCAAACGGAAATAAGGCATAGAATAAAGAGGAAAAGGTTAGCGAAATGGGTGATGAAAGTATAAACTTTACCTCGAAATGAACATACGTAATTCATTACAAGAACGATGAAATCAGATGAGTATGGCGGGTGGAAGGGGGCATGAGCTTCGGGGCTAGCTACAAGATCCTCCTATGATTGATTTGTTTCTTTTTAAGTCGTTTTTTTTGTGCCAGTTTTCATAAACAGAGGATTGTACTGGCTGTGAGTCTAGACGCCACACCCTCGTTGGCTTGTATTAATGCACTTACTGAAGTGTACTATGTGTAGGGTTACCAGATCGCTATAAGGGGAAAGTAGGACATAATGTCCCAAAATGTAGGACGTTAAGTCGAAATGTAGGACACAAAACATTCACAATAAATAATACACATTTATAGAACACGTTAGAAGTTAATGTAAAGTTTATACTTTTCACCTTAAAAAAATATAATTTCTTAATGAATTCTTAAATACAAATTTCCCAAATTTGTAATCAATACTAAACAATACACTTCTCACTACACATGTTTTAACTTGTACTTCTCAGGGGAGTTTCTTAATACAATATTGTTGATCGGGTTAATCTCCCATGTCCCCTGTTAGGATTTCGCACCACTGCAGGAAACGGGATGAAATTTGCTAGAAACTCTCGTTTCTTTGACGTCTGCATACCGCAGGCCATACCAACTCCGTCTTGAAGTGTGGTTGTTGGCAGGCTTTCTGTCGCCCCTTTGCCCTCCACCCGACACACGAGGCGAGTGCACGGATTATAATCGCCTTACCAAGGTTAGCCAATTTGGCAAACGCCTCTCCTGGCATTTCCCGTCCGTCTAAATCCGAAAAGGTTGCCCAGTCAAGGTAGCCAATCCCACAATGACCCAATGACAAATTGGGGGCTTGCTTCTTTGTTGTCACTGGATTTTGTTTGTTTTCTTGTCTGCAGGGGTTATTTTACGTGGCTCGTGTCTTCTCACTAACCTCAGTGGCGGAGAGGTTAGCACAGCGCGCCTACAACGTCAGGGGTCACCGGTTTGAACCCCGACCTGGGCAAGGAAGTTCCTTGTGAGTGTCCCTTCATTAATATCATGATGTCTTCACTCGTCGCGATTAGCCAAAAGTGGCAGAAAAGCGACGTAAAAAACTAAATCTGAAATCAATCTTCTCATTGGGTAAAGCGGGACGTATAAGTAAAACCGTAAGGGTAACAATGCAAACGCAGTGGTAGCGTCATCGCCTTGTAATCAAGGGGTCCCGGTTTCGATACCCGGTGGAGGCTTATAGTGGTTCGGATCCCACTTTAAACTGTAGGTCCAGTCCTCATTAGCCTTACTGTGCATAAAGTGGACTTAAAACACCAACTCAATCAGTCAAGATAGACATGAAGCATCTCTTGAATGGTCTACGAGGAATTCTATAGAGATCTCAGACTCTGCCTTACCTCCACCCCCAATGGCACGGTGCCAATGCACAGCGAATAACTTTACCTTTTACCTACTAATTCGAAACTTTTTATCTTCGTAATGATGTTCGAATAGCATATTTGGTATTTGCCGACGTATGTAATTGATTGATTGATTGATTGAATTGTTTTATTTTACTTCGCTTCTTGGATAATTTGCGAAGATGGGAATGAGTGATGATGTGATGAAATTGATGAATGGACACTCACAAACATCCATGCCCAGGCCAGGATTCGAACCTGGCGTCGTAGAGCGATGTGCTAACCACTCCGCCACGGAGGCCGGCCCGGCGTATATAAGATGTACCCCCTTTTTGAATATATTTTTGAGAAAAAATCTTTAACACAGTATTCATATTTAATTTACAGTATTTCTAATATAAGGTAACATATAGATATATTTTCAACAAATAATTTACCTAATCTAACTTCGAGAGGAAACATTTTAATCTTCTTCGTAACACACCCCCAAGGAAGCTAGAAAGAAATCGTCTAACTCAGAACATAGTAATCAAAAACAGTATCGGTTGAGATGCATCCTATTTTTCAGGCCTATTTTTAAAGGCAAAAAGTGCGTCTTATAAGCCGGAAAATACGGTAATTATTTATGAATTTGTTTTCCTCTCCTATTTGGAAGAGAGAGAGAGAGAGAGAGAGAGAGAGAGAGAGAGAGAGAGGGGGGGAAGAGGAGACGGAAAAAGAGAGGATACAGAAATGAAAAGAGAGAGAGAAGCGCAGACGGAGAGCGAGAGAATAGGGAGAGAGAGAGAGAGAAAGAGAAGAGAAGGGAAATGGTGAGAAGAATAGGGAAAGGGTGAGAAGAGAAGCGAAGAGAGAGAAAGAGAGAG